>NC_143527.1:31370728-31649551 GCF_031878675.1 Megascapheus bottae
GTCTGTTGTGCACCTGCAGATAATTCTCTGTGGTAAGCTTTATATTTACCCAACTCCCAGTGATGATGATTTTAGTCATGTAGACACTCAATAATGAGGTGACTTTTCAATAATTCATAAGGATTTAAGAAGTGTCTAAACAACTGTTCCTGGGGGGGATGTTTGCCAAGTATATGAGTTTGTGAATTTCTAATATCACACATTCATAATAGCCTGAGAATCTATACCTTGGGTTCTAAAAGTAAATTAATGAAAAATCTATAAATTCTTAACTGAAAATTGAAAAGTCATGTGTACATTTATAAGGCAAAACAGATTGCTATTGTAGAGATGGTCATTTTATATTATAAATTATTCACATTTAAGTTTAACCAACATTGATAAAATTTACCAAGTGACAGCTACTCCAGTCAATGTTAGTTTCACAAAGCCAAGAGAGTCTATGAGAATTCTATCTAGGAAATATGTTTCATAATGAAATTACATTACTGTTTTCATGAACAAGGTATCCTGGTGAGGAACATAGGAAAAAATGAGCTACAGTATTCATTTATCATTTTCCCAAGTTTCTGTGCCAAGTATACATCCATTTAATCACTTGAATGTAAGTCTCTACCAATGGCACTTATTCACTCCAATTCTTATTGCACAGGATTCCCAAAATACTAATGCCAATAAATGTCTACAGAGAAAGAATTGCAGAGCTTCAAGTACAAGTACAAGCATAAGGTTGAAATAAAATAAAGGTATTCTGCATGCCAACAACTCCACTACTGGGAAATATTCTGTTTCTCAAAGACTTTTGTATTTGATGGATTTGAATTAAAGAGGGTCATTGTACATACTTCAATGTTTTTTTAAATATTGCTATTATAAAGTTGTTATACAGAGGGGTTAAAGTTACATAAAGCCCTTAGCTCTTAATGTGTGTTATTGTCTACCTATTGTCTTAAAGTTTTGACACAATCACACAAGTAGGATATTTTTATTCTCCTTTATGACTACAGAAGTTCAAGAACAGTGAATTATCCTCTCAAGGCCTCATAGTTTGTAAGAAAGAGAATTGCAATAGAGACTTCATTGTGTCTATAAAATCTGTATAACTTCCACCTGCCCAGCCACTACATTTCATGTCCTATATCCTGGCTAATATATTGAAACCTCAGCCCTGCTGTCCTGTAATATCATTTCACATATATTCCTTAATATTCTATTACAATCCTTGTGGATTCTTTCACTCTGTATCCCACGCTTTCATGTTTAAATTGAAGTATGTTTTGGTGAACTATAATTTAATTCAGCTGATTCTATAGTCTTTTTTTTTCTTATATTCTTCATTCAGTCTTCTACCCTAGTTTAATAGCCTCAGGTAGTCAAGACCTCTACAAGGCCTTCAGTACACTATAAGATCACAGCTCCCTCCTTTCGTATATGTAGTTGCGTTTACTTCATTCCATGTTTTTCTTTCACTGTCAATTCTATTTGGTCTTTCCTACTAAGCAGAATTTAAGGATATACATCATTTTTACTATCTCTATACCTTAAATAACCATATTGCACACAAGATATTATTTATATTTTTTGTTTATTTGTTTTTTGTCGGTCATGGGGCATGAACTCTGAGACTGGTCTTTGTTCCTGAGCTTTTCAGCTCAAGGTGATTATCACTCTACAACTTGAGCCACAGGACCAGTTCTGGTTTTCTGGTGGTTAATTGGAGATAAGTGTCTCACTACTTTAGTGCCCCGGCTGGCTTTGAACCACTGATTCTCAGATCTCATCCTCCTGAGTAGCAGAGATTACAGGTGTGAGCCACTGGTGCCCAGTTGTCTTTTTTTCCTCTAAAACTCACAAAAGAGAACTGGTGACATTTGAATATATAGTGTGACTTTATTAAGTAGAAAAGAAATGGTTGAAGGGATTGAGTATTATATAGTAACTTATTTTCTCATTCAATGGGAGTCTATATAAAACTCAGTAATTGTCAATATTTTAGTATACTTACATTTGAATAGTGTTCTCTAATAATTAAAATATTTAATTGTAGAAGCATTTACAAAGTTCCTCATCCCAGGCTGCCTATTACCTGCTCTGTCTAATATAACGATCCTATCAATCACTTAGCTTGCCCATTGTTTGTTTCATTTTAAGCAGGAAAAATGATAAAATGTACTTGAAAACATTACTTTGAGTTTCAACACTCAGAGATATTAAGTAAAAGTGCAAAACTCAAAACCAGGTATTTCTAGAAAAATAATCATCTCTAGTAAACATAAAGTTAAGCTTTAACTTCCTGATAACATTCAGCCACTTTCCTAAGTCTTTCTGAATGCTCCCAGGTATTCTGTCATTGAGAAGATACTTTGTTGCCATACTCAGTGGAGCTGATTCTTTTGTCAAAATCTTTAACTTCTAAACTTCCAGAGGTACAGATTTTCAAGTGACTAAGATTGCATTGTCTCCTGTGAAGAACTCAGAGTACAAATGCCTTTGTTACTCTATAAAAAAATTAACGAAATGCAACTTTCCCAACCTCCATATCACATGTTGTTACTTTTTTAAAAAGAGAATTATGTAGGTTGGACTGTGAAAGCTTCCTGAAAAATTGAGTTATAGCTCCACTCTTCAGGTGTCTAGAATGCTTCCAGAAAGCTCATCAATAATATTAAGATTTGAGCAGTTTCAGAATGTCATCATAGCTACTCTGTAGGTGATGATCAGGAAGAACAGAGTACAAGACTCGCCTAAACAAAAGCAAATGACCAGGACTCCATTTCAAAAAGAAAAATAAGGGGGCGGGAGTTTGACCAAGTGGTAGAGTGCTTGCCTAGCATACATGAAGACCCAGGTTTGATTCCTTGGTACCAAATACATAGAAAAAAGCCAGAAGTGGTGCTGAGGCTCAAGTGGTAGAGTTCTAGCCTTGAGAAAGTGCAAGGACAGTGCTCAGGCCCTGAGCTCAAGCCCAGGACTGGCAAAAAAAGAAAAAGAAAAAAAAAAGAAAAAGAAATCCAATTATTTGGATGTATACTTATAATCTCAGCTATAGTGTAAGTCAAAGGTTGAAGGTGTGCTATTCAAGACAATCTCAAGGAAAAAGCATGAAATCTTATCAGTGTGAGTAATGACACCAAGTGAGAGAGAGAAAGAGAGACAGACAGACAGACAGAGACACAGAGAGAGAATGAGAGAGAACATGTTTAAACAAATAATACACAACTCTTATTATATAATATCAAACATCTTTGTTCTTATTGTCTCCAAAATACTTCCTAGAGATTGTCTCATATGAATTGATTTGATCAAATCTCTTTGTGCAGTCTCACAAATACATCAGTTATATCTGGCATATCTCCATTTCAACACTGATTTATCATCTGCTAAAATGATAAATGTGGTTAACCTAAAAGGCCTCAAAATGATTTGTTTTGTCGATGAATGAATAATTTATAAAGGGCTAAATGGATGAATGCCTTTCTTAACCTTATCTCCACATCTCCACATTGACAGCTTCTGTTCAGGTAGAGCATTCTCCTCACTCCCTTTTTCCAAATATACCCCATTTGGCAGCTCCACTCTTAGTACTCCTGCAGACACATGAACAAACACATGCAGAAAAAAATATGTGAACAAGAAAACTGTACTTCAGATTCATTTAAAGAAAGTAATTTAGCCAAGCAAGGTGGCTCACACCTGTAATCCTATTCTAGAGACTGAGATCTGACGATCACTGTTCAAAGCCAGCCCGGGCACTAAAGACCATGAGACTCTGATCCACAATTAACCACTAGAAAATCAGGAGTGGCTCTCTGGGTCAGGGGTAGGGTGGTAGCCTTGAGCTGAAGAGCTCAGGAACGACGTCTAGGCCCAGAGTCTAAGCCCCAAGACCAACCAAAACAAAAACAAAAACAAAAAACAGAATCTAGGAAAACGTCTAGCTAAATTCTCCAGCTTCATTCACATCGTTTCCAAAAGTCATTCTGATCAAACACATTTCTTATTTTCTGTAACACATTAATCTAAAAACACACATAGTTTATCTTCCAGAATTTCCTTGATACATTTGTTTTAATTCCTTCAGGAGAAAAAAAAAATTTAAACAATAACTCCTTATGGGAGTTAACTGAAATTCAAATTAGTTTCTTATGAAGAGTCATGGCAACAAATCAGTTTTTTTTTTTGTGCCAGTCCTGGGCTTGAACTCAGGGCCTGAGCACGGACCTTGGACTTTCTCAAGGCTAGAGCTCTACCAACTGAGCCACAGCAGCACTTTCAGCTTTTTTCCATGTATGTGGTACCAAGGAATTGAACCCGGGTCTTCTAGCATGCTAGGCAAGCACTCTACCACTAGGCCAAACTCCCAACCCCAACAAATCAGTTTTAACTTAAAATTTAACTCAATCATTTATGTAATAGAAACACAGGATAAATCTTAGAGATGTGGAACTGAATAAAAACTAAAAAAATAGGGCCAGGAGTTTGGCCTAGTGGTAGAGTGCTTGCCTAACATTCATGAAGACCCTGGTTCGATTCCTGGGTACCACATACATAGAAAAAAAGCCAGAAGTGGTGCTGAGGCTCAAGTGGTAGAGCTCTAGCCTTAAGAAAGTCCAAGGACAGTGATCAGGCCCTAAGCTCAAGCCCAGGACTGGCAAAAAAATATTAATTTTTTTTTAAAAACTAAAAAAATACTCAAAGAGCAGTGTATTTTTAATAAAGTAAGAAAGTTACAGATAATGATGGAAGGTGCTTTAATCAATATATTACAGTGAAAGAAGGGAGTATAACTTCAGGAACTGACATTAAAAAACAGTGACTGATGGAGCAAGACAACAGAGGAGATGGATAGAGCACAAGTCTAGGTTAGCTGGATTTTGCAAAAACTAACCCAGAGTTCAGTGGTGGAAGCTTTGAAAAATCTGAACATGGCAGAGCAGAGACACAGAAACTTGAATTTGGTGTTATTGGCTTTGAATTTGAAATGTCTTTGGGGACTGCTAGAACTTAACAGCCTACATCAGCTAAAGAAATAAAATATAATTGATGTGTGGCCAATTCTCAGGACTTGAAAAAGTGAATGAGTTACTGGAGTTATGTTAACTTTATAGTGCTAGTTTCTGATAGAGATTTCTTTTAATTATTTTGATTCTATAAGAAGGTGGTTGTTGTTGTTTCAACTGGAAGAAAACAAACTATATTTATCCATATGAAGACCAAAAGTTTATCTTTAAGCAAGTTACTTTACTAATTAGATATGTTCTGCTAAGCAAGAATGAATATAAAAATGTGCAGTAACTTTAAAACTAATAGTATTTTTCTTATAAATTAATCAATTACAGTATAATTATATTTTCTTCTATAAAATCAGTCATTTCAATTTTTGTCAATATTTATTTCTTAATTTTAACTGAAATAGAAAGCTCTTTCTCTCGATCATTCTCATTGGATTTTCATATATTAGTTAAAATTCTAAAAAGTCCAAAAACTGTTAAAGTTGGTGCTATGGCATTTTATTCCAGTTAATGTTGATTTTCAACTAGAATTTTACTACATTTAATTATAACATCTTCTATCTCCATTTTACAGTTATAAATTGAAGAATATGCTGATTTGAACTAAATTGCACATTGTCACTTTTTACTAAGTACTTATAATAAAAATAATCTTCTTCCCCTGACAATCTCTTTATAAAACCAGTCAGAAATCTAACTTGAATAAAATTATTAAAAGCACAAAAAACATACTTTATCTGGCAAAACTTCACAAACTGAGTTGTCTGTAATTTTTATTTGTAATTTTTATTATATATCTCCTTCATCTTTGCATACTACAACTATTTGTGTGCACATATCAATATTTTTTAATTTTGTTGATACATGCAAAATAAACCTCATGCTCACATATGTATATGTCACATCTATATACTCTGATAGTATATATCAATATGAAGATGCTCTGGGTGCATCATGTTTCTTAGAGAGACTAGTATAGTAGTCTTTGTTTTTCTCCCACTGGAGGATATTTTAATATTCAATTTTCCTTGGCCCTATCAACTACTCGCTTGTTTGACTTAGAGTTGTTTTCTTTGGGGAAGCTCCTAAAATTCTGTTTAGCTCTATGTCAGTAAGTTTGTTGATTCTACTTTAAGCGGGAATGAAAATAATCTAGTTAAATAAGAACAATTATCATGAGGAATTCCTGTAATGGATAGAAAAGAAAAATGTAGAAATTGAAGATAATTATATCACATTCAAAAGTGTAGTCATTGGTTGAGGGACATGACTTGTGTATGAAATAGTTCAAGACGAACTGTGTACTAAAAAGAAGTGGAGATCGGAAGATAGCACTGAGACAATAGGGACCAAGCCTAGCTCTCTCCCACAAAAAGAGAGAATCAGGGAATCCCATGAGCCAACTACCTTAAGAAACCCACAGCTAGAAATTCAAGAAGCAAGGGAGAAGTACACAAAACAGAAAAGAAATCCAGATAAATCTTATATCCAACATTAACAAAGAATCCAAAATGCAAGGACCACTCCCACACCCCTCATCACTGGCTTCAAGCTGCAAAAGCCACAGATGAGGGCACTGCATCCAGGAAGCTTGGAACTCCAGTAACTCCAGCAAGCGGCGGGATCCAGATGCAGGAATCCCTCACAGACTGGGCATGGGCAGCACAGATGGTGGTGGAGACCAGAGGAGAGGCAAACAACCCTCCAACACCACGGAGCAGCTAACAGCCAAACCCCATCAAGTAAGTAGTCAAGCAGGTTCCCCCAAACCCATCAGGAAAGCCGAGCTGGGGGCAGGCTACAGAACCTAACCCAGATCCCTTCAACCTCTCCCAAGAAAGACTGGCAAGTGCAGGGGGGCAAGGAATTCAGAATCCTGCCCTTCCCCTAACAACCCCCTCCCCAAGGCCATTGACTGGAGACTGACAGGCGGGCACTAACATCCAGCACCCCCACAAAGGGCGCAGAGGTGTCCCTGCTCTCACATGCCCAAAAGCCTCCTCTCCCAGGCCACTGAAACTGGAGACAGAGGGGCTCTAGGACCCTGCCTTCCAACAGAGAGTGGAGGAGTGTGTGAGTCTGCCAGCCACATCTGACTGAACCAAACCTAAGTGGGACCTCCAGCAAGACACCACCAAAGGGCCCCCTATAGAGTCAGAAAGGATCTCAGCCAAAGTGGCAGAAAAAAAACAGCAGAAAAATGAAGGGCAGACCAGCAGGGGCCGAGCTTGCCCTCTGAGAATCAGAAAGGTGCTACCCGCCCACAGTGCCCACATCCTCAGCTGGACCCAACCCCTGGGATCAGGCGGAATCCAGTCAGGCTGTTTAGCTGAGAGCTCCCAGAAACTCCCAAAACCCAGGCCCTCAGCTGGTCCCTGCCCCTGGGAATAGGGTAGGAAAACTAGCCATTCACCAGGCTAGCTGAGACTGAAGTGTGCAGCTTCATACTACGGCCCACTGTGGGGTCACTAGTTGGGCTGAGAGCTAGCTGTGCAGCAGCACATAGCCTCTGGGAAGAGGCCGCACACCTGTAAAAGCTGCAAACTCTGACCTATTCAGTGGCGGAACCAATTTGGATGAAAATCACACATATACACAGATTCCCAGAACCACCAGTCCCAAACCAAGTAAAGACCACCACCTACCCACCGCATGGCGAACCTTCAACAACAGTCCTTGATGCCTTGGAAAGCTCAACGACGAATTATGACATATACAAATAATCAAAGTCCTACACAAAGTCCAAAAAGAAACAAGAGTGAAGGGACAAGAGAGATGTCACCATCCCAAGAAATGAGACCTGAAGAGACACGAAACATGACTATTCAAGGAGATGATTGTGGATATGCCTAAAGAGATTGAAGCAGAGTAACAAAAACAATTCCAGGAATATAAGCAGGAAATTACCAAGGAGCTCCTCAAATTCAAAAGAGAAATGAAAGAAAAGATTAAGAACCTCTCAGCACACATGATCAGCTCAGTGTCCACAATTCAAGCAAAAAAAGGATGCATTAAGCAACAGATTGACTGAGATGGAGAATAGAACATCAGGAAAGGAAGATAAAACACAAGACCTGGAACAGAGAATCATCAGTCTGGAGAGATCGCTCCAGAATTCACCAAAGAGAACAACAGGACCTGACAGACGCAGCCAAGAAATTTAATCTTCATATGATAGGGATTTATGAAGGGGTGGGGTTCCAGGATAAAGGAATGCAACCAAAATCATAGCAGAGAACTTTGCCAACCTTAAAAGGGAAAATACTCACATTATTGAAGGTTTCAGAACTCCAAGTTCCTAGAAGATCCTAGAAGGAACTCGTCTGGACACATCATATTAAAAACACTAGACCCAAATACCAATGAGCTGATCTTAAATGCTGCAAAAACAAAGAAAAAAAAAGACACAAAGCAGCAGACTGGAGTAAGAAACAAGACACATCCAAATGTTGCCTCCAAGAGACCCACCTCACTGCCAAAGACAAAAACAAAAAACAAACTCCAAGTGAAATGATGGAAATGAATTTCCACCCCAATGCACCATGCAAAAAAACAGGAGTAGCAATCTTAATCCCTGACAAAATTAACTTCTCAGTAAAATCAGTACATAAAGACAAAAATGGCTACTACATATTAGTAAAGGGTACAATCCGTACCCTCAATATTACAGTTATAAACATTACTCCCCGAACACGGGAGCACCCAAATGCATAAAGCTCTTAGAGTTACAGAAAGATAGACTTAAACATAGTCATAGTGGGAGACTTCAATATGCCACTCTCAACAAATGACAGTTCAACTCAACAAAAGATAAGCAAAGACATCATAGACTTAAATGACACCATAGCCCAGCTGGGCTTAACAAATAAACACAGAGTCTTCCATCCAGTGGCAAAACTTTATACATTTTTCTCAGCATCACATGGAGCACACTCCAAAATAGATCATATAATAGTTCATACAGAAAACTTAAGGAGATACAAGAGGACTGACATAATCCATGCATTCTATCTGATCATGATCACAGTATTGTCAGACTAGTTCTAAACAATGCAATAAAAATCAAAAAACATTCAAACACTTGGAAGCTGAAAAACACACTACTGAATAACTCCTGGGTTACAGATCAGATCAGAAAAGAAATTAAAAACTTCCTTGAATGTAATGACAATCAAGAGACATCACAAAGAAACTAACGGTACACATCAAAGGCAGTTCTAAGGGGCAAATTTATCTCACTAGGAGCCCCTATTAAAAAGACAGAATAAAAGCATGTAAATAACCTAAAAAAGAAATTGAATCACCTAGAGGAGCAAGAAAAAGTTAATTCTAAAACATCTAGAAGAACAGACTACAAAAATAAAATCAGAAATATCAGAGATTGAAATAAGATTCACTATACACAAAATTAATAATTCAAAAAGTTGGTTCTTTGAAAGAGTCAACAAAATTGGCAGACCCCTGGCAAGATTAATCAAGAAAAAGGAGAGGAGAGACTCAAATAAACAAGATTAGACCCCACGGGAACAATCACAACTGATATCCAAGAAATTCTGCCCATTATAAATAAGTACTACCAGGGCCTATATGTGAAAGACAAGAAAATCTAGTAGAAATAGATGATTTCTTAAATAAATGTAGGCTACCCACACGGAACAATGAAGAGGTAAACAAATTGAACAAACCAATCTCTTACAATGAAAGTGTGGAAGCAATCAGGGAAATGCCAACCAAAAAGAGCCCAGGTCCAGATGGTTTCACCGTGGAATTCTACAAGACGTTTAAAGATGAAGTAACACATATACTCTTGAAACTCTTCAGAGAAATAGAAGCAGAAGGAGCAATACCAAACTCATTTTATGAAGCTAATATTACTCTCATCCCCAAATCAGGGAAGGACCCAACAAAAAATGAAAACTACAGACCTATCTCTCTAATGAACACAGACGCAAAACTCCTCAATAAAATACTAGCCAAAAGAATCCAGAAACATTTAAAAAAATTATACACTACAATCAAGTAGGCTTCATCCCACAGATGCAAGGCTTGTTAAACATTCGCAAATCAATGTAGTACATCACATCAATGGAGCTATGGATAAGAATCATATGATAATTTCTCTGTACACAGAGAAGGCATTTGACAAAATACAACACCCATTGATGTTGAAAGCACTAGAAAAAATAAGAAGAAGAGGTAAATTCATTAAAATAATTAAAGCTATATATGACAAACCTACAGCCAGTATTATACTAAATGGTGAAAGACTGGAACCATTTACCTTAAAATTGGGAACTAGACAGGGATGCCCAGTCTCTCCACTTCTCTTCTATATAGTGCTGGAACCCTTAGCCAGAGCAAAAAGGCAAGAAAAGGACATCAAAGGGATCCACATAGGGAAAGAAGAAATTAAAATGTCCCTATTCACAGATAAAATGATCTTTTACTTGAGTGACCCAATAAGCTCCAGTCCCAAACCCCTAGAATTAATAAACAAGTTTAGCAAAGTGCCAGGATACAAAATTAACCTTCAAAAGTGAGTAGCTGTCTTGTACACCAACAATACACAAACAGAAGCCCAAATCAAGAAAATGATCCCAATTCCATTAGCCCCCAAAAGAATAAAATGCTTAGGAATATACTTAACCAAAGATTTAAAGGAATTATTCAATGAAAACTATAAAGGCTTAATAAAAGAAATTAAATAGGACACTAGGAAATGGAAAGACAACACATGCTCATGGATAGGGAGAACCTACATAGTGAAAATGGTATACTGCCAAAACTGATATACAAATTCAATGCAATCCCCATCAAATTCCCAAAGATATTCTTTACTGAAATAGAAGATACAATCCAAAGATTCATATGGAACAAGAAAAGACCTAGAATAGCCAAAACAATTCTAGGAAGAAAGAGTATGGTATTACAATACCAGACTTCAAACTCTACTACAGAGCCATAAGAAGAAAAACAGCATGATATTGGCAAAAAATAGACGAGATGATCAATGGAACAGAATAGAAGATCCAGAAATAGAACCACATACGTATAGTCAACTTGTATTCAACAAAGGAGCCAAAGATATACAGTGTAACAAACACAGTCTATTCAATTTTTGGTGCTGGCAATACAGGGCAACCACATGCAGAAAACTAAAAATTGACCCTAGCTTTTTGCCATGCACAAGTATAGTAGATCAAAGACCTCAATGTCACACCAGAAACAGTAAAAATGCTTCATGATAGAGTAGGAGAGACATTGGAACTCATAGGATAGACAAAAATGCCTGAACAGAATCCCAGTGTCACAACAGATTGGAGAGAGACTCAATAATTGGGACTACCTAAAAACAAAAGGTTTCTGCACAGATAAAAGTATAGCCACAAAAGTAGAGAGACAGCAAACCAATTGGCAAAAGATATTTACCAACAATACATCTGACAAATGCTTGCTCTCCAGTATTTACAGGGAACTCAAGAAACTATTCCACCCCCCTAAAACCCAACAAACAAGTCACTAAATGGGCAAGGGAACTAAAGAGAGACTTATCAAAAGAAGAGATTAAAAGGGCCGAAAAGCATATGAGAAAATGTTCATAATCCATGGTCATAAAGGAAATGCAAATAAAAACAACCCTAAGATGCCACCTTTCCCCAACAAGAATGGCCAAGATTTTGAACTCAGACAATGACAGATGCTGGTGGGGTTGTGGAGAAAAAGCAACCTTACTACACTGCTGGTGAGATTTTAAACTAGTTCAGCCACTCTGGAAAGCAGTGTGGAGGTTCCTTAAAGAACTGAAGATACACCTTCCCTACAATCCTGCCACATCATTCCTGGGCATCTACCCTGAACATCATAACCCAAGATATGATAAGGACACCTGCTTAGCCAAGTTTATCTCTGCACTATTCACAATAGCCAGGCAATGGAAACAATCCAGGTGCCCTACTGCAGATGAATGGATGCAGAAAATATGATATATATATATATATGTACACAATGGAATTTTTCCTAGCCAACAGACAAGATAAAATAATGCATTTTCAGGGAAGTGGATGAATCTAGAGTGAATCATGTTGAGTGAGACCAGTTAAGACCAAAGAACAAAAGGGGCTTGTTATCCTTAGTATGTGGCTATTAGAACCAAACAGTATAAGACCGAGGACTCAAAAGTTGTATACCCAATGCTATGGATATGGTACTGGAAATATAAACACAACTACGTTGTCATAAAAACTTATGACTCTATAGACATAATGTTTAATTACATAGATTAGTATGTATCTATGACATACAAACCATGAGCCTAATTTTGATTATGTTCTAAAATCTAAGTGCCAGTGATTGTATATAGAGATTCTTCTCTTGAATACTTTTTTGTTAAACACATCATTTGAAATATGATGTAAAAATCAACGTTAATAAATTCTTTAATTAATAAAGCAGAAGAATCTGCAAGTGGTCAGGCCAAGAATCTGAAACCCTCAGAAAAAGAGATAAGCTTCATGCGGTGTCAGCCTGAGGCTCAAGGACTAGAAGTACCCTGAGGAGCCCCTGGTGACTGTCCATATGGTAAAACTAGACTGGAGCCAGATAACCACAGAAGATAGCAAAAGCAAAAGACATATTCACCCAAGAAAAAGTGAGCTTGTGGTAGTTGACTTTCTCCCCATCAGACTTGATTCATTGTCTTCAACCTATTGTGAGGTTGCTCTCGATCAGATTGAGTTTATCTCAATTATTGAAGTATGATCTCATTTTTATGAACTTTGTTATGATTATAAAGAAAGCTTATAGTCCTTTCCATTCATACATTCTACAATCACAGATTTTTTCTTGAAGTACACTCATATATCTCATATATTTATATATAAATATATATATATATACAGAGAGAGAAAGAGAGAGAGAGAGAGATTTTTTCCCCCAATACTGTCAGGTTTACAACTAAAATTAACCATCATACGGATCCTGAGTAATGAAAATGTACCTTATTATCAACCTTTGGACCATCCTTTATTTTAATTTTTATTTTCTTAATGTAGAAGGTATACAGTTACATATGTGAGGTAATGATTACATTTCTTGTACATTGTTACCCCCTCATTTGTCTCCCATTTTCCCTCTTCCTCCCAATTCCTCCCAATCCCCAAAATTTTACAGTTCATTTCCTCCATATTTTATTGTGAGTGTTGCTGCTTATTGATATTTACTTTAGGAATGAAAGCTCATGAACTTTTCTCCCTTGCCTAACTTTGAACTATGATCCTTCAAATCTCAGTCCTCAGAGTAATTAGAGTTACATGAATGGACCATTGGTGCCCAGTAAGGAAAACTAGTATTTAAGATAAGAATAAGATATTATGAAAATAATATGGTTTCAAATGCAAAAGAGTTGAAAAGGATAGATAAGGAATCAGAGACTCTTGACATTATCCAAATACCTTTCACAGAAATAATGCAAAGATAGGCACAGGGGCCAAGGCATATTGTGAGGGAAAATGTTGAGCTGGTCAGTGAACCAGCAAACGTGTCCATTGCAGAACTGGAAAGAGGAAAATGTGTTGGATATTTGAGGGGAAAAGTAAAGATGTAGATAGTATGCTAGATAGTAAATACAGAATAATATATTGTACTAAACATAAATAAATGGAAAGCCCTATTTTTCCTTTCTGTATGTAGATAAACATTTTACTTTGTATTTTTGCTTTCTGAGGGCAATAAAATCCACATACTTACCTGACTTCCTGACAGTCATACATTACATTCTATATAGATATTAGATAAACATTTTACTTTGTATTTTTGCTTTCTGAGGGCAATAAAATCCACATACTTACCTGCCTTCCTGACAGTCATACATTACATTATATATATATATATATATATATATGGAGAGAGAGAGAGAGAGAGAGAGAGAGAGAGAGAGAGAGAGAGAGAGAGAGAGAGAGAGAGAGAGAGAGAGGGAGAGAGGGAGAGAGAGAGGGAGAGAGAAATAGCAACTGGGTAAAATATATTTCAAGCTGTAATGAAGGCATGAGGGAAAATACTGATGAAGAAAATACAGATAAAAATATCAGAGGTAACCAAGAGAGAAATATCCATGAGTTCATATGAAGCATAGACAAAATAAACCAGCCATACAAAAGAGAAAAGAACAAATCAAAGGTAGGTACATGAGGGCCTGGAGTGTAGTCTTGTGGTAAAGTGCTTTCCTAGCATACACGAGGCCCTGGGTTTGATTCTTTGGTATCACACACACATAAAAAACTGAAAGCAGTGCTGTGGCTCAACTGGGGAAGGAAGGAAGGAAGGAAGGAAGGAAGGAAGGAAGGAAGGAAGGAAGGAAGGAAGGAAGGAAGGAAGGAAGGAAGGAAAGAAAGAAAGGAAGAAAGAAAGAAAGAAAAGAAGAAAGAAAGAGAGAGAAAGGGAAGGAAAGGAAATTAGGTATCTGAACCAAATAGTATTAGAAACATATTTAGACATGTAGAGAATAAAATAAGTAGAATAATAATAAAGTGGACATATTTTTTTACCAGTCCTGGGCTTAAGCTCAGGGCCTGAGCCCTGTCCTTGGACTTTCTCAAGACTAGAGCTCTACCACTTGAGCCTCAGCACCATTTTTGGCTTTTTTTCTATGTATGTGGTAACAAGAAATCGAACCCGAGTCTTCGTGCATGCTAGGCAAGCACGTTACCACTAGGCCAAACTCCCGGCTCCTAAAGTGGACATTTTTATACATAGAAAAAGTAGTAGAAAAATTAGATATGGAAGTATATTGTAAATAATAGTAGAGATTATTACATGCTGCTCATCTATATTCAGCAATAAAGGATATAGGTATTATATACATACATTACAAAACAATATATAAGACAATATGTTACATTATTATAATATATTATTATCTTGTATATTATATATTATGTTCTAATATGATATACATATAATATATGCACATCATATGTAATAATATAACATGTACAGGAATAGATAATTATGCTATATCTATATTTTGGTAGTAGTATCAAAAGGAAATTTTCACCTGGAGGAATCTGCTAGTGTTTATATGTCTATCTATTTTACTCAATTCAAGTATGATTTCTGATTTTTTAAATATTTTAAAATATTCATCACAATTTATGTTATTTCCCATATCCTATTTAGAGCATATAAATTGTTTTTCAATCTGAATAAATTAACGAAGTACTTAATACAAAATCTATTTTTACTGCTTCTTCTGAATTCTAGCTGTAAAATTGTGTGTATAGGTATGTGTGTGTGTGTGTGTGTGTGTGTGTGTGCCCATGTACATTATGGGGCTTGAACTCATGACCTTGGCACTATCATTTTGTTATTTGACTCAGACTACTCTACCATACAGTAGCTATAGCTGTACTTCTGATATTTTTCCCCATATATTTCTTATTGTAATTGTAGTTAATAGAAGGGTTACATTATATTCACCAGATAGAAGGTGCATTACTTCACAAACATTGATACCCTTTCTCATGTCTTGGTCCCCATTTCCCTTCCCCACCCCCACCATCTTGTTTCCCCCCCTTCCCTATCTGATTTCAAATAACCAAAAACACATATATAAAATATATCAGACTGATGTTTTGTTTTTTAACTGGAGATAAGAATTCCACGTACTTTCCTCCCCTAGCTGATTTCAAATTGCCACCCTCAGATCTCAGCCTCCTGAGTATCTGGAATTGCAAGCATAAGCTATTGATGCCTAGTGAAAATAAGATATTTGGTAAAAAAAAATTAAAGAAAATAGGTTCTTCATATTCATCAAGATCCTTCTTGGTTGCTACTTGGAGAAAATCAGATTCATATAAAGTGTTATGGCTGGTTTGTATCACTTAGGACACTGTGGGACTGCTAGAAATTAATCTATGCAGCTTTCCTTTTCTTAGGTCTGATACACAAAGCAGTCAACGCTAGAATAGTTATAATTTTAAGTGTTTTCTCTCACTGTTGTCAAGAGTATCTCATTCTGCTGCTCAACATTTTAGATGTGCCTCTCTGGAGCTACATTGGAAAGGATATTTCTAGACCTAGGCCAAAAGGTCAGTTACTAGAAAAGCAGTCTCAAAATATCATACCCAGAGGACCACAAGTTATAAAGCAAAGAGTGAATAGAGTTCAAGAGCTGGAAATTTAGGTCAGCACAAATGCCAAACGAGAAAGATCTGTAGCAGAACTTAGTCTGCCTGATAAATTGAGAGGGCAACACAGAGCAGAGATGATGGATTGGCGTGCTGGTGAGAAACAAGTGTGGTTGTGGATGAAAGTCATGACCTCTGATTCTATCTTATATCCCCTAACCTTTAAACCAGCTTGGCTTACCCGAGAAATGAGAGAGGTGAGTTACATATGCCCCAAGGGTCTCTCGGGTAAGTGTTTGGGGCAGAGCATGCTCACATTCTGATGGCTACGCAAGGTCGATATGAATGTTTGAAACCACTCAGTGCTCGTGTATGTAAGTGCATGTAAGTATTGTACCATCCAGGTCCTGCTATGACATGAAGTTTTCTTAATCTGGACTTTGCAGTTCCTCACATCAGACTTATTGAGCTCTGTCATGCATATCCTGTTGTTCAAGACGTCTTTGTGTCACTAACTTGGCCAATCATAAGAAATCCACTATTTTCCCGAGATTATGAGATGACTATTTTCTTCTATCCTAATGTCAGAAAAGTATATCAGAGTTTTAATCTATCATCTGTCTGAACCTGAGTACTTTTGCTGTATGAATACTTTTTATGAAAAAAAACTCATGTCTATCTATGTATACATGTAGGTCTGAGCCCATTGTCGGTTTTTTCTACTAAAATAAAAGGTGGAAAGAGTAATTATTCAAATATCCTGATAGAGACCATCAGGTACAATCACATACATTCATAACATTAGTTATTGGTCAGGAAATATATTCAGGAATTCTGTAGGGTACTTAGTAGATTCATCTACTTTTGTTGCAGAGGAAGGGTATTATGATGTGAGCTTAGTGGTGGGCTGTTTCAGGATGGAAAGTTTGAAATACATAGGCTGTATAGTTATAATATTTGTTGTTTGTGGTAGTGGTCTAGAGTTTGAAGGGTTTTTGGATTTTCTAGGTAAATATACTCATGGTTGAGTCATGCCTCCGGTCATTTTCATTCTGGTTTTATTTATTTTATTTTTTTTTGCCAGTCCTGGACCTGGAGCTCAGGACCTGAGTACTATCCTTGGGCTTTCTCAAGGCAAGAACCACAGCACAACGTCTGGCTTTCTCAATGATGTGGTATTGAGGAATCAAAACCGGGTGTTCATGCATGCTAGGCAAGGTTCTTTTTTGAGACAAGCTCTTATTCTTTGTCCAGGCCTACCTGGGTGTAATCCTTCTATTTTATACTCATGTCATTGCTGGGGTGTCATGATTATTTCACTGTTCTCATCTGTTTGTTGTTGTTGTTCTGATGAGTTTGGCTCTGGAAATATATGTTCATTCCTAGCCTGGTCTGCTCCAGTGAATGTGCCACAGTTTCTGGTGCTGTGAAACAGGGGTGTTTCTTTCAAATACCAAAAGAATCACACAGTGTCTCTCCATACGATCAAAAACATACAATTCATATTGAAAAGCATTGAAAAGAAGTAACCCACCTACAGTTTCACGCAGATCTTAGTAAAGTTTTCCTGTTGTTTTCTAATGCAGCAGTAATTTTGTACTGATACCTAGAAATATAGTTTTATTCATAGAATGTATTCTCCTGGAAGTCTTCTTAGCTGTATTTCTGTTAAAATTAATAGGGGGCAGTGGTTAACACATGGTTTATTCTACTTTAAATATTAATGTTTATTTTTAGACTCCATTTCTATTGTTTGAAGCATTCAAAAATTGTTAAGGATTAGTAACTATTTTTTTTAACTTCCTGCTACTTGTGAGGTAAATTGTTGCTCCAGGCCAAACAAAGGGTCAGCAAGACGGCTACTACTAGGTATTAGTTCAGGAACATGCCCCAGCACTAAATCTTTATACCTTAAGTGCAGAATTATTATATAAACTACCAGCTTTATTCTACCCAAATGCCTATCTCACCAATTACTATGCAGTGTATTTTATCTAAATTGTAAGTTTCTTGATAGAAAAACTTTAACATTTAAATCAACTTTAGTGAAATATTTATCCATATGGCTGGGTATATGAGGTGATGATTTCTACATGTATACATTACCTAGTGAACAAATCACGGTAGTTAGCATATCCCTCACCTTAAACATTTATCATTTTTAGTGGTGATAAACTTCAAAACACTCTGTTCTGATTATTTTACACATAGCATCTTTATGTGTGTTGGTTTTTATGGGTGCTCATATTTCCAAATAATTTCCAATCTAAAGTTTTATGTAATGCCATCTGGACCTAATGACTGGATACTAAATAAAATAAAATGGAAGAGAGTAAAGATATTAATTTTGAGAGCAGACTATCAAAGTTCAAATTTGGCCCAAAAATCTGTTGTCATGAAGTTCCTGCCGTTTTATTTCTGTGGAATACTTAGCATTTGGAAGTCATATATTATGGAATATAAAGTTAAATTGAATATGTGTGGCATATTTATCAAAAGAGTTTAATTTTCATCTGATAATTATAATCTCTATATATTTTATCAGCTGCCTGTCAATATAGGAGATACTGTAAATGTTAATTTTTAGCATAAGATTTAGCCACAAATTCAGAATCAATGAGAACACAAGACTATACTGGTGACCAAGCAACTCAGCATATAACTATGTAGTTAGTTGTATCTCTTTGTTCAAGATACAACACATTTTTCTCAGTACATCACCTAAATGAGTTTATGTAATAAAGAACCTTGAAAAACTTTGCTTACTAGCTCTAAATGTTTAAAACTTTTGCACTGTATCATAGTTATATATTCACAAGTGAAATAACTCACATTAATTTTCATAGATCTTGCTACTTATCAAGGAGATATGGTGATGTGAATACTTTTTAAGTACCTATGATCATAAACTAAATAAGATAATTCACTTAAATAAAGTGGCATCATTTGTTAAGTTCATGGCTATCATTAAAAAAAAGTTTAAGTCATTATTACTGGACTGAATCCAAAGAAACACTAAAATGATGAAATTAAAAAGTTAAGTAAAAATATGTAGCCCTGGTGGTGGAGTTCATCTATATTGTATGTATAAATACACAATAATAAACACCAGAAAACAGGTACCTGAAATGGATGTACAGGCAGCACTGGGAAAGGGGTACAGATAGATACATAGAGGAGAAGATATGGCAGTCAAGAATTCATTGTGCAACTAAAAATTGTAAAAAAAAAAAAAAAGTAAGGGAAGGAGTGCTTAGAAGAGGGTGAGTAAGAATATCAAAACGGGTCACATTGATCAAGATGCATTACATTCATAAATTGCTTACTCAGGGGTAACTCCTTTGTACAACTACTTGAAGATATTTTAAGAAAGAAAAAATGAAAGTACAACTTTAAACCTTACATTCTCATAGGTGAGTGAGAAAGAGTAATAAGTATTCTATTTTGTGTGTTTTTGAAACATCGTTTTGGCATCTTGACATGGTATATAAAAGCATCAAGAGAGCTTTTGTGAGCTGTACTCTATAAAAACTGGCATAGAGTGCTCACTTCGGTAGCACATATACTAAAATTGAAATGATACAGAGAATATTAGCCTGGTCCCTGCACAAGTATGTCACGCAAATTTGTGAAGCATTCCATATTTTTAGGTAATGCAGCTACTACTGGAGAACTTGGGGAATGAGAATGTGCACAGGTCTGTGAAGCCACAGATTCTGTCTGTGTTTGGTGATATTGCCCTTGCTATTGGTGGAGAGTTTAAAAAATACCTTGAGATTGTATTGAATACTCTTCAGCAGACCTCCCAAACCCAAGTAGACAGGGCAGACTATGACATGGTGGATTATCTAAACAAGCTAAGAGAAGGCTGATTGGATGCCTACACCGGAATTGTCCAGGGATTGAAAGGAGATCAGGAGAATGTACACCCGGATATAAGGCTGGCACAACCCAGAGTAGAATTGATTCTGGCTTTTATCGATCTGGAGATGAGGATCATACAGATGGAGTAGTACCTGAGCTGCTGGGCTGATAGGACATTTATGTACAACATTTGGTAAGGATGTACTGAAACTAGCAGAGACTAGGCCAATGATCCATGAACTGTTAACTGAAGGACGAAGATCGAAGACTAACAAAGCAAAATCCCTTGCTACCTGAGCAGCAAGAGCTGAGGAAACTGAAGAACCAAGCTTGATCTGTTACCATTGGGATGAGAACCTGAGACCCCCCACTGGAAATCTCCAATCTTTTGAAAAACCCAGAAGTGAGGAGTGTGCACGGATGCTGAATATTGGGAATGAGAGGATGAGTGAATGAGGCTTAAACACCACATTGAAAATCCTGCCGCAGCCACAGCCACCAACAGCAGAGATGTTAGTGAGCTAAGTAAGCACTGACTTAGTAAAATCCATAACATGGGCCATCTTGGAAAAGAGAAACAATGGATTTACTTGCTTATTTAAAAAAAAGAAAAAGAAAAAAAAAAGGGCTGTCTCTTCCCAGCGGTTGCTAGAACTAGCTTTCTGTCTTTGGTGAGGAAGGGAATGACTGGTTTGGGAGAGAAGGAGGGACTGGGTTCAGCTATGGTGCTTTGTTGTAAAAGGCAGCCTGGCCTTTGCTACTGAGGAGAAAGATGGAGCCTAGATTTTGAGCCCCCCTTCACTGTACCTTTGCCATGTGGTAGTATATAATGTCCTGGCTAGAAGGAGGGGAAAGGATTTTTACAGTCTGAGAATGAGTGTGTGTGAATGAGGCAGTATCCACATTCTCAACTTCAAGTCATTGAAGTTTCTTTTTCCAAGAAAACAAAGGGTTAGATGTTGCATTTCATGAAACTAACTCAAGTTCTGTCTACTGATGCAGCACAAGACATGTGTGTTTAAAAGAAAAAAAAGGAAAGGCACTCTTTAGGTTTTGTTTTCTTGTTTTCTTTTTTAAACTAGGGAAAACACTGACGAATGGTCAGAGCTCCTATCCTTTCATCAAGTCGCCTTTCCTGATAACATGGTTCAACTGTGAATGCAGAAGGGGGGAGGGGGAGAACAAAAACTCTGGAATTAAGGGATATAGAAAAATAAAAGTACAATTGTTACAAATAAATACAGATTTCAAAGATGAGAATACAGCCATAACCCAAATCCAAATTTAAATTCTCAAAAACTGGCAGCACAAAAACAAAGCTCTCTCCCGACCTGTATTGTGGCAGTTCGAATACCCCAGCATATTGTGCCAAAGAGTTTAAGAAAACAAATGTACAATAAAATACACACACACACACACACACACACACACACACGAAAAAAAAAACCAGCAAACTTCAGGTAACTTTGGATTACAAATGAAGATTAACTTAATGTTCAAACAATGTGATAAAATAATCATTTAGAAACTGAAAAAAAAATGGCAAAAGGAGAAACTGGGGCTTTCCTTTATTCTCCAAAGAGCTGGTTGCTGAACATTGCCTAGTATGCCATTCTCTCATTTAACTTACTTAAATGTTAAGTTTACTAGCTAATAAATAGGTGCCACAGATGAGAAAAAAATTAAATACATGAGCAAAAGCTTTAATGTAGACTGAACAAGTGAAATGGTAGCAAAGAATTATTTTGCATGCTAAAAACTCATGTTGTAAGGTTTATGATGTAATAAAAGTCTAAGCACCTAAAAGCAACCAAAGAACTATATCAAAAAGGAAACTTACAAGTCTCATTATAAAAAAAAAGCAAACCAGTTCATAAATATTGGATTCTATGTTGCCCTGACATTAACAGCAAATCATAAAATACAAATATTAAAAATTGAAGTATATATGTATTATATAGTCATACACATATATGTGTATGAATATATACACATATATGTGTGTATGTGTATATACACATGTATGTGTGTGTATGAATATATAACCATATATATATTTATATATAATAATATATATTATAATATATTATAATATATATTATAATATATAATAATATATATAAATATATATATGGTTATAAGGCCTGAATGCATGGCCTGGACACTGACTCTGAGCCCCTTTGTGCTCAAGTCTAACATTCTATTACTTGAGGCACAATGCCAGTTTTTGACTTTCTTGAGTTGTTTGTTGGAGATAAGTCTCAAGAGGAATTTCCTGCCCAGGCTATCTTTGAACCACTATCCTCAGATCTAAGTGTCTTGAACAGCTAGAATTACAGCCATGAGCCATAGGCCTCTGACCAGGAAATAATTTTGCACAGAATGAATCTAATGTGCAAAATCTACTTCAAATTGGTATATTTCAGAATGATGTGTACCATAGGAAAGCATGTATGTAAAATCTAGCTAATGAATCATTCGTTGTTGTGCATTTAGAACGTTATGTAAGAAACTATTTGTGGTAACAGCCTACACTAGCAGTAATTTCTTGGGTATCATTGGAGAGAGAAAACTATGGTAAAAAAGGCAAGATTCCCTTCATGCAATTTACTTTTTTTAAAAAAATTACACATGATTAATTTATTTTTCTGCTATTAGTATAAATTCCTAAGAAAATCAGTTTAGAAAATCATGGAGTTCATACCTGAAAAGGGACAGGGAGTAGGATAAGTAGAGAGAGAAGACTTTTGGGCCTCTGGCACAGTTGATAAGACTTGACATTAGTTATGGACAAAGGTACCCAGGTACTTGGATACCCAGGCCATAATATAGCAAGTATATATTTAAGTGCCACCAAAATTTCAGTACATTCGTAAAAAATGGGTGTCTTCATCCTCACAAGGGAAGCAGATTAACTTTTACGTTTTATTAATTATAAGGCGTTTCCTCTGTGAGGTATTAACTAGGTACTCTGTGACAAATATAATCAGCTACTTGAATGTGAAATAAATTTACAATAAAACCCCACGTTCTCCATAGGCTAATTCTGATGGCACACTTATACAGTGTTTTCTGGCACTTGTGAAAGCGAATTATGATTCTTCTGTGATTTCCCTTGAATCAGAAGTCATTTGGTAAAATAATATACTTCAAAGCAAAATATCCATATCAAAACTCTGGGCAATACATATATGGCAGGAAAGTAAGGTTCCATAGATCTTTCATGAAACAACGGAGAAGCCATCATCAATTCAGACTGGCCATGAGACTCACCTTCCACTTCTAAAAATGAGATATTACAGTCTAGAAAAACTTCCTATTCAGGATAAAAGCATGATGATGTCTGAAGGGATATATTTCTCTTTGCAGCTTTATGTCATACAGGGAGTAAACAGAAAGTAATAAAATGTGCCTAGTAAAAGCTAGGAAAAGATGCCTTTTTAGGCATTAGAACCCTTTAGGGAAATACTCTGGAGTAAAAAGTATTTGCCTAGGGAGCCAATTATAAATTGGAGCAAAGGAATTGTTCCACACAGGAGTTGCTATCATAAGTGCACACAGAAACTGAGATCCAGTAAATAGATTATCTGTGAGGAATGAACACAAAGCTTTATGATTGCATGGAAGATTTCTGCAAGATGCAGGAAAGAAACTTAAGGAAAAACAGCCCTGTAGAACAGCCATAAACTACCCACAAAAGAAAAGAATTCAACATGTGCTGATGGTCACAGCAAAAGAGACTTCTAAGAACATACAAGTGTCATTATTTTAGAAGGGCTTGGAAAAGGAGCTTGCTTATTAGTACAATCACCATCACCATATCATTATTGTATATCATGCTGTTTGTGTAAATGCATATACTTGTGATTATGGCACTCACCAAGTCAAGGACAGAATGGTTTCTTCTGCAGTTGATCCTCCATCCCCACTGCATTACTTTACAATTCCATTGTGTCTTCATGGCTCATCTCTATCATGCAAATGCTTCCACACACTGTGTCTGAGTGTTGGGTTTGAGTGAGAGAAAGAGAGACAGACAGACAGACAGACAGACAGACAGACAGACAGACAGACAAAGAGATTGAAAGAGAGCATGCAGAAGATTGGTACTTACATTCATTTGTTACAATTCCATTTAGTTTAGATTTCTAGATTTTTAACTTAAGAATATTGGATGTGAAATTGATTTATATAAATGTTTCAAAGTCAAATTTGATAATCATACTACACTGGAGAAACTCTCAGCATCTTTCCCCTTTGATTCAGGTACAATCTAGTTATAAGGAGCACCTGGTATCTGGGTTGCAGACGAGAAGGAGCTTTGTGTCCATCTAGTTCCTATAGTTTTAGTTCACAAATTTGAAACAATGACCTAGACTCTACATTTCAATTTTGATAGTAAATTCCTTTTAACTACTTGTAAGCCATTGCATATAGATTTTAGTCTTCAGAACAGTCTAGTAATATAAGAATAAGAAATACATTTCTTTTTTCTGTTTTGTTTTTTTTTTGCCTGCCTTGAGCTTGAACTCAGGGCCTGAGCACTGTCCTTAGACTTTCTCAAGGCTAGAGCTCTACACTAGAGCCTCAGCACCACTTCTGGCTTTTTTCAATGTATGTGGTACCCAGGAATCGAACCGTAGTCTTCGTGCATGCTAGGCAAGCACTCTAACACTAGGCCAACTCCCAGCCTAAGAAATACATTCCTGTAAACAAAATGTCTGAGAGTAGCACATCAAAATTATCCAGAATTTTAAAGAAGTATGAATTTTTAGTTTTATTTGAACTTAGTGTTATATGATAAGGAAAATGAAGAAATGAATCTACTCTGTCTGTGGCCACAACCAGAGAAGCAGGTGTAGAAACACACACACACACACACACACACACACACACACACACAGCTCTGGGTTAAAGAATCTTGTCACTTCTTTCCCACAGACCTCTTGGAATCACTCAGATATCTCCAGCACCCTCCCTCAATCTTGAAGGGAAACCCCAAAGTGACTGTGCACACGACATTTATTTGACATTCCTCCTGATAGCATCTCGTCCTCCTTTAGGATAGAGTTGACACTTCCAGATATTTAGTGGAAAGCATGTATACAGTTATAAGGCTTCAACTTTCATTTTTATCTGCCTTTTTACAAGATGATATCAGTTAAAGCAAGTAAGACTCATGCAAGGAAAGATCCAACTCAAGGAAAGTAGATGAATAAAATTACCTTTTGATAAAAGATATGGAAGCATAACCCTTTTACTAATTACAATAAAAAATATCTCAGGCAAAAAAAAGATATGGAAGCATGAAATCAGAAATAGTTGGAGATTGTTAGTATAACACAAGGAAAAGCTTAAAGAATTATATCATGTGTGGTAAGGTTCTCTAGGTTTGATTATCCTTTGGGTCTAACAATGGAGATTGAATTTTTATTGTGGATTTTATGACTCCTTTAGGGAATAAATCAGCACATATCATAATTAATTAAAGTCTACCAGAGATTAGTAAATCACTCCATGCCATACGTACTTAGCCCTCTGACAAATTCAGATTAGTCACTTATCCAATTACTTGATAACATTTCAGGGTCAAATTCTCAAGTAAGTATGTAAAATAATTATCTGTTTTAAATTCACAACATCCCTATGAATTTGTTATTATCTTACATTTGCAATTGCAATTTATCAAAGCTGAAAGTGGGAATTTAGAATATTTGTTATTTTGTAGTTAACAAACAGAAGCTGTGTATCAAGCTCCAATATTTCTGACTAAAAAGCTGTACTTACAAAATATAGTAGTTCTATTAGTACTTCAAAATTTTTATCTGGATTTTGTTTCTTCACGTGCACTCTTTTAATTGTGTTAGTCTTTAATATTCAAAATAATGGAAAAAGGGAAAATGGAAAAGAGAGAGCAATAACTGATGTTAATCTGAGTAAATCAGAATATATGCATTTATGAATTACTATGATGCAACTCCTATGTAAAAGGATCATACTATCAAAATATAAATGAAGGAAATTCAGGCTACATTGATGTAAGGCAGGTACAGGTAAAAGTATCAATGCAGAGGGTATGGGATGTTGAAATTTTATGAATCTGTAAAAACAAAGCCTTGAAAACTGTTGAAATTATTCTCCAAAGATGGGAAGGGAGACAAGGGAAAGAGACAGGCAAGATGGGTTGGAGATAGATACATTATATGTATATACAGATATATACATACACATAGCTCCATCCTAGAGCTAATAGTTATGCTGATAAAATTCTTAAAAATTGAAAAGGTTGAGTAGAAGGGAAAATTCAAAACAACCTCTAAGTAAACATCCATATTTGAACTCAAACAAGTGAGAATAAAAGAAGTTTCATTTTGTATCAGAAAGAGAAGCAGAGCAACTTGTGTGATTGTTGTTTTTAATGCATTAGGTTATTTCTCTTCTTTATTTGCCCTTTGGTTAATCTCATAGTTAATGCATCTGACTTTGTTACCTGGTATATTATATATACATTCATTTATTTATTTATTTGAAATAGGAAAGGGACAGGAGGGAAACAAAATCATTGATTGGGAGGGAATGTGGAGAGGAAAATGGGGGCAAAAACATGAGAAGGGATATCAATGTGTGAGAAGTAACGCAGCTACTACCGAGCAAACGTAACTGTAACCCCTCTATACATTACGATGATAATAAAAAAAAGTGGGTCTTAGTTAAAATTATGCATCTATAGGCCATATGTTTGAGAATAAGGTGTTTCTGAGTTTTAAAATAATTTGAGTTATATAAAACGAATTCAACCCCTTTTCTATTGTCAGTATTAACACCACTTTCTGAATGGAATTTATTTAACATACTTACTTAAACTGATCAATGCTTCACAATAAGTCCTAAAAGTTGATTAGCAAGCATTTGATACCTTGAGTTTTCTGCCTCTGTTCACATTCAGGACCTTATGTAGCACAAATTCACTTGCTTATACTGATGATACTTACCTTAATTTTTTTAAATCAGATCCATTTTGACTTACATTCCACTGTGTTACTACTTTTTCCTCTTCTTGATCATTTCAAAAGTCTTCATCTTGACATGGATTAACAAAATGGAACAAAACCCAATGCATGCAGAGTAGGACTTGGGATGAAATACAATTTGAAAAATAGTTATATTAACAAACTTTCTTTCTATCATATGTTCTGAACAATATAAAAGCAAGCAAATTTGGAGCAATATGTTTTTCTTTCATGCAGTAACAGCATAATACAAAGAAATGGTCACCAAAAGTATGTGTAGTTATGTACGATATGCCTTTACCCTGCATGTAAAAAGATATACAAAAAACAAATAGTAGATAACAATATGTTCTTATAAATAAGATAATTCTGCAATGATTTGAAAGTACTTGCCAATAATACTCATTCTATAAATGCAATTCTAGATCCAAGTGCATATTTTTACCCTTCTCAGTAAATTGAATAAAGAC
Organism: Megascapheus bottae; assembly: GCF_031878675.1. NCBI lineage: Eukaryota > Metazoa > Chordata > Mammalia > Rodentia > Geomyidae > Megascapheus > Megascapheus bottae. The sequence continues at coordinate 31,398,208 of NC_143527.1, forward strand.
CTTTTACTTCACACACACTACATGCAATTAAATTATGACAGTAACTTGTCAGAACAGAGCAAAATTTCACATGGGTGTCATTAAGCACACAACTGAATTTCAATGAAAGGGCAAAACAAGAAAATATAGCAATAATCAGCCAAACAAAGGAGCAATTAAATTCTATGCCTGTAACTGGGCAGGTATAAAATAAAATGCTGCACTAAAACTCATGAAAATGTTGGCTAATCATCCCAAATTAAGTATATAGTCAATGATTTTTGTATAGAATGATATTTCAGGAGAGATATAAATTTAAGATATAAAGTTCTTATACTCCCCCTTCACCCAGTAGAGATCAATCCCACCATTTGCTTTCATAACCCACTTGAAGGATTTGACACAAAATCTCACAATCGTTATCCCCATTTAAATATATTCTAATAAAGAATATTATGATAAAATTGCCTGCTAGGGATGAATGGGAGAACAATTACATTCTGAAATTGGATACCTGATACAAATCACCTATCACTATCTTCTCATAAAATCTGAAGTCTGTATTACATAAACGCAGGTTATTATCCCATTAGCCAGGCCTTCTTTTATTGGTGAACTTGACAAGGGAAATGTTAATACTGATAATAGAAAAGAAATTCCATTTGTTTTAGAGAACTCAAGTTATTTTTAAACTCAGAATAGTTGGCTTCAAACTCCATTTACAAAATAGGTGGCAAAGTACTTGTTTATAAATTTTAGATGTTCAGGAAACATTACCTGTGGTTTCCTGAGCACAATTATAAATTCTGTGATTAGTTCTTGGAATAATCAGTGAAATATACATATATATTAATATTAAGCATGTCCATATGCACTGAAAATTTTATTCTCAGGACAACATGCATTCAAATATAATTAGTTGAAAAGAGAAAATTCTTGTGCAAACAAGAATATGTAGAAAATATTTTGGTCACTTGATATATAATAATAACAGTTTGAGATATCAGTTAATTTCCAAAAGTACTCAATGCTGTGAGATCACAGAATTTTCTATTCTGTTAAGTGAACATCACTGAGAGATTCAATGTTATTAAATGGGATATATGTTACTAATGAAAAATAGTCATAGGGGCCAGGAGTTTGGCCTAGTGGCATTTGCTTGCCTAGCATGCATGAGGACCCGGTTCTATTCCTTGGTCCCACATACATAGAAAAAGCCAATAATGATGCTGTGGCTCAAGTGGTAGAGTTCTGGCTAGCCTTGAGAAAAAAAGAAAAGCAACATAACATTCCACATGAGTTTATTAGCGATAAAAATAGCTGCCAAAGGGGCCGGGAGTTTGGCCTAGTGGTTAAAGTGCTTGCCTAGCATGCATGAAGACCCGGGTTCGATTCCTCGGTACCACATACATAGAAAAAAAAAGCCGGAAGTGGCGCTGAGGCTCAAGTGGTAGAGCGCTAGCCTTGAGAAAGTCCAAGGACAGTGCTCAGGCCCTGTGCTCAAGCCCAGGACTGGCAAAAAAAAAAAAAAATAGCTGTCATTTACAAAACTAAATCATGTCATTATGACTATAATTTTCAAAGAAGAAATCAACACGAGAAAAAATACAACTTGATAATCACATATAATTGGCAGGTTAAAGTGTTCTTCAAGGAGGCTCTATTGGTCCTATGGAAATCGAGGGTTATTTTAAGGTCTTCTTTTTTTTGTGAGTCATGGGGCTTGAACTCTGGGCCTGGGCACTACCCCTGAGCTCTTCAGTTTAAGGCTACCACCCTACCTCCGAGCCTGGGTGTTGTCCCTGAGCTCTTCAGTTGAAAGCTAACACCCTATCCCTGGATCTACAGCCACACTTCTCCTTTTCTAGTGATTAATTGGACACTTCTCCTTTTCTAGTGATTAATTGGAGATAAGAGTTTCACAGTCCTTAGTGCCCAAGCTGGTTTTGAATCTTCATCCTCAGATCTCAGCCTCCTGAGCAGTGAAGATTACAGCCCTGAGACACTGAGCCCAGGTTATTTTAGGGTATCTTATTTAAAAATATTGTAAGTCATTTAACCTGTACATGTTCCTGACATGAAATTCCAGTCTTAAAATATCATATTACTATTTTTCCTGAAGAGATTATGGTCCAATTTGATGTTTATTAAAGCTCCTGTTTACCAATTAAGGGAAATGAGAAGGCACAATAATAAAACCAATAGATAAGGGTTATTATTAGTTATTATTCAGTTGGATGTCATTAGAAAAGAACTAAATTGAAAAGATTTTTATCAAACTAAACGTTAAATTTTACTCACATAAGATAAAATTATTATGCTCAATTTTTCCTGAGTATTTTGACTTTTAAACAATTAATGCATTTGTTCTCTAATCCTTGGCATTGTGGCTCATTACTAGGTACTATAACTCGTCACTTGGGATTCTTACTCGTGTCATTATTTGCTTCAGGGAAAGTTTTATTATTTTTTTCTTTCAATCATTGGTTTCACTTTTTCTAGCTATTCAAAATGTAATATCTTCTTAGATCCTTCCTTTTAACTATTCAAATTTAGCAATTTGCATAATATGAACTCCCATGGACATATCTGTTACAGTGGCATACGGTTTCCAGTTTTGAATGCATATAAACCATCCTTCAAGATTAGCCTCACTTTATGAATGGCTCATGTTTAGTTTGCTGAGGAAGTACTGGACAGAATAAAAAGCCTACGTCTATTATATGTTGGTCCTTTATTATGTGTTGACACTGCGCCAAAGTGTCAAAGCCTCATTTGAAGTATTTTCTTAGGGGCTGGGAGCATAGTCTAGTGGTAGAATCCTTACCCAGCATGCACGAAGGCCTGGGGTTGATTACTCAGTATCACATACAGAGAAGAGTGTAGAAATGGTGTTGGGGGCAAGTGGTAGAGAAAGCCCTTGAGAAAGCCCAAGGACAGTGCCCATGTCCTGAGTTCAAGCCAACAACAACAAAGCTTGCCTGAAATTAATGCAAAAGAGAATCTGGTCACTTGGCAAGTTTTCACAAATTATTTACACTCTAAGTTCTTCAGGATAATATAATGGATCAGGTCTTTCACTGATTTATGAATAGCAGGCGACACTTGGATGAGATGGTCAGGGATGTGGAAGTCACAGAAGACTGGTGACAAGGAAGTATGGGCAAGAGGACTGACAGTTGTCGTCTTGGAATAGGTACAATATATGCGGATCTTTTTTATACTGCAAGGTACCTACTAAGTGTGCCAAGAGCAAAGAACCTGCCAAGAGCCACGATGTATTATTATGCTCTCCATAATGTCACACTCACCAGCTGTCATTTCTCTAACAATTCAGGGCTACGTCAACACACCCAAGTACAAAATGTCATTGCACCAGGAAGAGAGGTTATGAATGTCTTGACAATTTATCTCTAATGTAATTTTAATATGTCTTCTTCAAATTTTAGGCATTACTAATATAATAATGTTAATATTCCAAAATGTCATTGGGTTGCAGGGATGGTCCTTTGTGAATGGGATTAAAACTCCTTTTCATCATCCTATGCTAATTATAAAAAGAGGTTATGTATCATGATACCTCTATGCCTATATAATGTACTTTAGTAGATTCATTCCCTCTGTTACTCTTTATATTTTATGTATTTATAGTTTTTTTCCTCTTGACTTTGTGCCATCTGCTCTAAGATCACATTAAGACCTGAACTAGACTAAATGCTGAAGTCTCGATCTCTGACTTTCTCCCAAGCTTCAAAATTGTAAAAATATAATGCTACTGTTTATATATTATAATCTCTCATACTGTTTCATCAGCATAAATTGAATTAAGATATCCTCTAATACTAATAAAGGAGAACCCAATGCACATTGAATCTACTAAGATCAGAGGTCAGTTTGAGTTTATGTGATGGTTTTCTTAGCTTCAGAGATCAGGAAGTCATCAAGAGACAAATCAATCATATTTGATCCTTTGTATCATAGGTAGAGATTCTTCTTTAGAGGAAATGACATTTCTTAGGAGCCTCCTCCTGCTTGTCACTATGCAGTTGTATATGTATTCATAATCATAGACATGTAAAAATTGCCTCTTTCCCAGATACAGCCTACATTAAAGTAATTATTGATGGTTTTATATCCTTTGGGTTTACTCTCTTTCTAATAAGTAAGTGTAGTAGCAGTTGGACTACACATGTTGGAATTCCTTATTGATTGCTCAATGTCTGCTCCAGCTAGAAGATAACACATATTAGTTTTGGGATACTATATTACAAGATGAAACACAAGCATGAAAGAGTTGGTCATGCCTCTAGTCCTTCCTCTGGTTTCAAATTGCAAAGCACTAAGAAGAAAAAGGTGTTTACTTACAAAAAATTCCAACCTTCCCACCAAGCATGTGGGCACATTATGAAATGGCACATCCTGTGACCCCTAAATTTACAATGGCCACATAACATTCACGATGAAATATAAATGGTGATTGAGAGTACAGTCAAGAACACGATGCATATCCTAAAAAATTAAAGTAAGGGAAGGGGTGGGTTGGATGGGATCGGTGAGAAGATAAAGATATGTTATATTCATGAACAACTTAGTTAAATGGCATCTCTTGTACAACTACTTAAAGAGAAAAATTAAAAAAAATAAATTACAATTTAAAAGCAAGTGTTACAGCCAGGATGAAGTGTTAAAACCAGTTTAGATTTGTTGATGAGAAGATGGTATCTTTTCAAGAATCATAAATCATTAGGAAAATATGGCCTGTGATTTTTTTTTTGGATTCAATCATGACTACAGTGAGCTTCTAATCTACAGCTGGAAGTCATACAACAAGTAGCATTGTGTGTCAGTTGCGTTTGGCGATTTTTACAAGGTATTTTTTGAAAGTAATAAATAGAGAAAATGGATAATGCCTCCAGTACCAATAACATTATGGAGTTTAGAAATCCAGATATTCTAGAAAATATTTGTTATCAAATAAGAAAATATTTGTTATTGTTGATGGTAATGTTTTATTCCATTATAATCACAAAACGACAAATATAAGAGTTCAGTTATTTTAATTGGAAAATTGGCACCAAATTTCACAGAAAGTATTGGATCAAAAGTCCTTGTACTATTAAGAGTTCAGTATATGTTAGTTTCTAAATTAGAGTTCCAGCAAAGCACACACCATTAATTAAGTTCATTAAGCCAGACAAAATGTCTTAGGAAAAGAGATTCAAACTACAGTTCTCTTAACAAAGTCTTACAGGATGACTATATCTGAAATTAATTTGACAGAGAGAAAAATCTAACTTAGTAAATAAAGAAGCAAAACAAAAAAATCTAACTAGAAAAGGAATGCGCTATTGTCATTAGTGCATGGAGCTGACTGCAGTAAAATGTATGAGTCCAATTAAATGTTGAGTGTCTAATACCAAAGTGTCCCACTAAATTGGATGATAAGGAGAAAAATACAAAGCAAGGCTGAACACCATCAGGGACTGACAAATGTCTCTAAATAGAAAAAAAAATGCCAGACATCAACACGATAGCAAAACAAGGTGCAAAAATATATACACTTGCAGCTTGTCATTATCTTATTATCTAGATGTTCCCAAGAGACTACAGGAGAGGTGTACAAACACCTCCCTATATGCACATATGGATGTGTATATGTAGAAATATATTTATATAGATATGTGTGTATCTACGTATATATACGTATGTGTATATACATGTTTTAGAGAGTACATATAATATACTACATGTCATGTACTCTCTAAAAAAACATTTGTGTCAACAAATCACTGAATCCCTATGGAAGAGAAAAAGAGTAAATATCTTTTTTTCCTTTGGCATTACTATGTTTTAAACTCAGTGCATTGTACTTGCTAGGCAACTGCTTTACCCATCAGGCCATGCTTCTAATAATTTTTGGAATCATTGACATTTTTGAGGTTGTTTTATGATTTTTTGTTCTTATTTTCTTTTTTTAATATTTTATTGTAATTAATAAAAGGGTTACATGATTGTGCCAGATAGAAGGTGCATTAATTCACATACATTGATACTCTTTCACATGTCTTGGTCCCCATTACCCTCCCCCCATCTTGGTGTTGCTTAGTGTTGTCTTGGATTCTAAATCTTCCTGCATTTTGAGCCTAACATGTACCATATCTGGTCTGAAGTCTGACCATTTCTTTCTGAAGAGTAGCATGGGGAAGAAGAAAATCTCCCTATGAGATACACAATGAAATCATAATTCCAAAATTTAAGTCTGAGAATATGAAATTCGACAAGTAACCTCTCTCTCTCACACACACACACAGATTCAACATTCCCTCTCTCTCTCTCTCTCTCTCTCTCTCTCTCACACACACACACCCATTTCGCCACACACACATCAAGGATAGCAAGCAACAACCTCAAATAGATTTTTTTTTATCCTCCAAAAGCTATTGAAAAATATAAAGGTAATTTTGTGCTATAAATAAAAGTGGAAATGTTCCAAAATGGATGTTAAAAGCAGACAAAAAGTTATCGAGTCTTTGTCCTCTTCTGTTTATTTCTAAAGGTTTTGAGCAAAAAAAATAAATATACTGGCTAAAAACATGAACACAAACTGAAAATATTAATAAACAAATTTTAGTAATCTAACAGATGGAATATAATAGAAAGGGCCTCCATTCTTTTTATTCTGTGTTTCTCTTCAAACAGACATACCACATGAACTTTGAAGAAAAGCATTTACCCTTTTATATTGCTTGCACAAATCCGGACATTTTATTCTAAAAGTACAGAAAGATTCTTAAAAACTTCAACAATAAGCATATTAATGTATATATATATGCTTAAAATGTAAGGATAAGGAATCTCTTAAAAGTAAAAGAAAACACATACATTACAAGGAAAATACTGGAGAATGGAACCAGAGCCAACTAGCAACTGCATAGATTCCTGCCAGTCATTCCCAGTGTACACAATTTTGCCTGTGTGTTTCATTGATAAAAAAAGAGAACCACAATAATCTTTATAGTAGAAATGAAGGAAATGCTTCTAAGGAGACTCTGAAACAAAAGAGACTAATATAGTCATTATGAAATATTTATGCAAGAAACATTGAAAATGATACTTAAGTATTGCAAGAAAGAAAAAAGTAGCACTAAAACAGCGAGTTAGAAATTGTATGAACCAGTCACATTGCCTGAATAGAGAGGGAATGAATGTACATTAACAATTTTTAATATTCTTTTTATTGTAATTATTAGAAGGGTTACATCGTATTCATCAGATAGAAGATGCATTACTTCACAAACATTGATACACCTTTTCATGTTTTTTCTGCATTTCCCTCCCACCTCCCCACCCTCATCTTGTTTTCCCCCTTCCCTATTCTATTTTAAATAAACAAATAAATATGTATACAATATACCAGATAACAAGTTAAGATACTGTAACGATAAGAGATAACCAACAAAAGAGATGCGAAATCACATAGTACTTTAAGAACAAAAGTCACACCTCATATGGCTCTTGTTTCTAAATCTTGAAGTTCTTTCATTAATTTATTACATCAATGAAAACAAGTGTGAGGATGGTGTTAATAAAATCAGGGGCTGTTTTGTGAAAAAATAAAAAAAAATGAGATACTGGGCTAAACAAAAAAAATAGAAACTGGGTCTAAAACTTTCTTCTAGTCAGCAAGAAATATGGAAAGCATCAGTAATTTATTGGACTAAGTAAATTACTGAAATTGACTGTAGCCAAAAAAACTCTCTGTGGATCGGTAAACACAGCAAAAATAGGCTAAGAGCCATGGTCTTCCTTTAAAAGATAACCAAAACTCCTATCCTTTATGGACAAATTCTCTGACGATATCTGAAACTTAAAATATACATGAGAAAATTTAAAAGTAGTTAAAAATGTAACAAAAGGCAAAATTTCTTTTAGAAGAATAGTCCTTGTCTTTCCAAATACATGAATGAAGAGAAAATAGTTTAGGGTATATATAAACTGCATTTCAAAATAAAGATAGCTGGCAGCCATGAGATTATAATCCTTATAAAACTTGCTTACATATTTTGTGGCAGAGGGTGAAGCAGAATTCAATTTTTTAAAATTAGTATAATTATGAACAGAAATGTAAGGCAAAAGTTCTTGAAAAAAGTGGTTAAATGATTCTGAAGCTTACCTTCAATACCTTTCTAGAAATAATCATTTGTGTCCAAAAAACCAGAAGTTACCACCACACAGGTGAAACACAGCTTTATGTATGGAGTCATATACAGACACGTAAATAAGATGTCTAGTAGCTTCAATAAGATTCATTGAGATTTTTTTTGTTAAAGCCAATTAATACAGAAAAACAAATTTAACACAAAAATTTTGTTATGAAATATGACAGTTTCATTAGGCTTCTATGATATGTGAACATATTTGGCCAACTACATAGACAATTCAGCAGAATGGAAGGGCAATTTTTTATTGCTTAAAATAACTCATACACTTTTTTTTTTGCCAGTCCTGGGCTTGAGCTCAGGGCCTGAGCCCTGTCCTTGGACTTTCTCAAGGCTAGAGATAAATTTTGACATTGAGAAATAAGACAACATTCTCATAAACTGGCAAAGTGGAACTGTCTTTTATTTTGTTTCAAATCACAATTATAAAAAAAAAGGGAAACATTTTCTGTGGTGGCTTTTATTGTAACTAGCATACTAAGGAGAATATAAAATTACCCACACATACTTTCTCTTCTATTCACCAATGAAATAACTACCTTTTAAAAGGTAATATAACCCACCAATTACACTTGACAATCTCTCATTCAGAAACCCTGAACACCTGTGTAGAGACACTGAGGAACAAATCATTACTCAAAGGTTATGATTTTTAAAAATCTAAATAAATACCCCTTTCAGTTAAAAAGAGTATTCTTTAATTGCAGGGCTTCTTTTCCCATAGAGACTTAAAATACTTTTTCTGTGATCTACTTTCAGGTTCTCCCGTCCCCTCCCTGAATAATTGGTAGTTCACTGCCAACATTATAAGCATTTTTCTTGCGACTGACATTTCAACATTAAGAGACACTAAAGAATAAATACTGAGTGTTATTCAACTTATTTTGGCAATCAATGCTGATGGAAAAATACTGGGTTTTCCCTCTTTCTTCTGTACAAACTTCCTAGCATAAAACTTGTGCTTTTTAAATTACAAAACTTGCAAGTGACTGTACAAAAAGGTTATTTTGAAGGTAAAAAAGAAACATAACCAGAGAAATATCAGTCATGGCAAACTAGCTGAAAACAAATTCAAAACAAAGTAGGTATATGAAAATTGTTTGAAAAATATCACTTCACCATTTCAGTTACAATTGGTTACAAATTAGTTAACTGATTTAATCATAATAATTAAAACTGTTAGTATTTTGTAAACATACAAAATTATAAATTAAGGCATGTCCAACTTCATCTTTGGACAGGAAAAGATTATTTATTTTGCCTATTATTTACAAAGGAATAGTGATACTTTTGTCTTCAATATCAGCAGCCAATAATTCACCTCCAAATTATTTTGCTTACTTGATTAGAACATACAACATGGACCCTAGGGCTAAGCTAAGAATTACTGAGACAGAATCTCCAGGGTACAGTGTTTGAAACTTACTGATAAACTAGATGATTTACATAAATGGTATTGCTTCGAAAAAATGTTCATTTAGGTTTATAACTTAAATATAGCGAATGTAGCCTACCAGTATTTAATTTTAACTTCTGAGCGTTAAGAAATGATTGTGATCTTTGCAAAATAATCACTCCTTTGTACAATTAAAGAAAAATTAAAAAAACAAAATAAAAGTGTTATTACTTCACAAAACACAGGAGGAATTAAAAGTGGTTCACAAAAGTCATGAATAGAGAGAAAAAAGAAGTTGTGAAGAAAAAAATGAGGCACACGTAAACAGGTGGTATGATTTCCATCTTAGAAACACTGCTTCAACCCTCTTTTCTCACAAGCACTGAGGAATGTTGGGGTACTTCTCGGATGTCTAGGAAAGGGTTAAGATGGTGGCGGAGCCCTCGAGTAATCCCAGGAACACAGACACCTGAGACCAGACCCTCAGTGCAGATCTAATTTTATTTTTTCCATATATTTTTGATTGTGATTAATAGAAGGGTTACATGATATTTGCCAGATAGATGGTGCATTAATTCCCATACTTTGATACCCTTTCACATGTCTTGGACCACATTTCCCTCCCCCCCAACTCCCACCCATCATCTTGTTTTCCCCCATTCCCTGTCCAATTTCAAATAACCAAATACAAATATATCCGATATATCAGGTAACAAAGTTAGATACTGTAACAATATGAGATAACCAAGGGACAGCAAAAGAGATGAGAGATAACATAGTACCTTAAGAACAACAATCACACATTATATGGCTTATGTTTCTACATCCCAGAGATCCTTTCATTTAGCGTCCTACTATATGGCCTTTTGTACCTAGGTTTTGCTCTATTGCAAATCTCTGCTAGGAGAGTACAAGGTTTCTACTGATAATGACAAATGAGGGAAACCATTGAGCCTAAGTTCCTTTGAGTCTGGCTTACTTCACTTAATATATCTTTTCTAAATCTTTCCATTTCCTAACAAATGGGACAATGTCATTCTGACAGCAGCATAGAATTCCATTGTGTACAAATACCACATCTTGTTGATGCACTCATCAACTGAGGGACATCAAGGTTGGTTCCATATCTTTGCTATGGTAAATAGTGCTGCAATGAACATTGTTGTGCTGGTGGATTTAGTATATCTTTGTTTCTGGATGATTGGTAAATGCCAAGTAGTGGAATTGCTGGGTCGTAGGGGAGCTCTATGTTTAGCCTTCTTTTTTTTTTTTTTTTTTTTTTTTGCCAATCCTAGGCTTGAGCTCAGGGCCTGAGCACTGTCCTTGGATTTTCTCAAGGCTAGAGCTCTACCACTTGAGCCTCAGCACCACTTCCGGCTTTTTTCTATGTATGTGGTACCGAGGAATCGAACCTTGGTCTTCGTGCATGCTAGGGAAGCACTTTAACCCGGCCCCGGTACCTTTTGAGGAACTGCCATACTGCTTTCCATAGTGGTTGAACGAGTTTGCACTCCCACCAACAGTGTAGTAGTGATCCCTCTTGGTCGCATCCCCTCCAGCATCTGTTGTTATTAGTTTTCTTGATCCTGGCCATTCTAACTGGAGTGAGTTGTTTTGATTTGCATTTCTTTTATGGCCAGAAATGTTGAGCATTTCTTCATGTGTCTATAGGCCATTTTTGTTTCTTGTTCAGAGAAGACTGTCTTTAAGTCTTTGGCCCATCTTTTAATGGGATGGTTGTTTCTTTGGAGATTAGTTTTGGAGTGATTCAATTTTTTGAGCTGTAGTATATTTTAGATATGAGGCCTTTGTCTGTTGTATGGTTGGTGAAGATCTTCTCCCACTCTGCGAGCATATTGAAATAAACAAAATCACAGATGAAAATGGTAATATCACGACAGAAATTACCAAGATCCAGAGTATCATGAGGGAATACTTCTCAAACCTTTGCCAACAAATTTGAGAATCTAGAAGAAATGGACAAATTCCTAGCCAGTATTAAAATACCCACACCAAACCAAGAAGAACTAACTCAACTAAACAGGCCTATTTCAAGCACTGAAATAGAAATGGCAATAAGAGAAGTTACACCTAAGAAAGGCCCAGGGCCAGATGGATTCACAGCTGAATTCTATAAGGTCTTCAAAGCAGAGCTCACACCAATACTCCTCAAGCTCTTCAACGAAATTAAAAATGAAGGTTCTTTACCAAATTCATTCTATGAAGCCAGTATAACCCTCATCCCCAAACCAGACAGAGATTCATCAAAGAAATTGAACTATAGACCTATTTCTTTGATGAATATCGATGCAAAACTTCTCAACAAAATACTGGCCAACCGTTTACAACAACTCATCAAAAAAATTATACACTGTGATCAAACAGGATTTATCACAGGGAGGCAAAGCTGGTTCAACATATGCAAATTAATTAATATAATTCAACACAGCAACAGAAGCAAGGACAAAAATCACATTATTGTCTCAATAGATGCAGAAAAGCCATTTGACAAGATCCAACATCCCTTTATGTTAAAAGCTCTGGAGAAACTGGGAATCCATGGAACATTCCTCAATATAATAAAGGCTGTATATGACAAACCCACAGCTAGTATTATACTTGAGGTCAAAAAACTAAAGCCATTCCCTCTAAAAACAGGAATGAGACAAGGATGCCCACTCTCTCCACTCCTCTTTAACATAGTATTAGAATTCTTAGCCAGTGCAATAAGGCAAGAAGCAAGCATATAGGGGATCCAAATAGGGAAAGAGGAAGTAAAACTTTCCCACTTTGCAGAAGACATGATCCTATATTTAAAGAATCCTACAGACTCTACTCCCAAGCTCCTTGAGCTGATTCAAAACTTTGGAAGCGTAGCAGGTTATAAAATTAACCCTCAAAAATCAACTTTCTTCCTCTATGCCAACAGTGAGAGGAATGAGGCAACAATCAGGAAAGCAAATCCTTTTGCAATAGCCTCAAAGAAAATAAAGTACCTAGGAATTACCTTATCTAAGAATGTAAAGGAACTTTTTGATGAAAACTTTAAAACCCTGAAAAAGCATATTAAAGCAGAACTGAGGAAATGGAAAATCCTCCCATGCTCCTGGATTGGAAGAATCAATATCGTGAAAATGACAATCTTGCCAAGGGCTATCTACAAATTCAACACAATACACATCAATATCCCAATGGCATTCTTTAAAGAAATAGAAGAGGCAATCCAAAATTTCATATGGAATAATAAAAGACCCCGTATAGCAAAAACACTTAGCAGAAAGAACAGCGTAGGAGGAATTTCAATACCAAACTTTAGACTCTATTTCAGGGCTATAATTATCAAAACAGCTTGGTACTGGCACAAGAACAGGCCTGAAGACCAATGGAATAGAACTGAGCACCCAGATATTAAACCACAGACCTATGGCCACCTAATCTTTGACAAGGGAGCCAAAAAAATAGAATGGAAGAAAGACAGCCTCTTCAACAAGTGGTGCTGGCAGAACTGGTTAAGCACATGCAGAAAACTAAAGTTGGATCCTTCTTTGTCACCATGTACTAGAATTAACTCCAAATGGATCAGAGACCTGGAGGTAAAAGCCGACACTCTGAAAACTTTACAAGAAGGAATAGGAGATACACTAGGCCTCCTTGGCATAGGTTGAAACTTTCTTAATAAGGACCAAGAATCACAACAAATCAGAGAAAGCCTGGCTAAGTGGGATTGCATTAAACTGCAGAGCTTTTGCATGGCAAAGGACATAGCTAGTAAACTAATTAGGATCTAACTTTATTTTACAAAACGCGCTGGCTACATAGAGATCAAGTGGTGGCCTCCATGTCATCAAGGAGGGTGTGGCCAGGCGCCCTCTGACTCCTGACTGCTTATTTCACTGAGTGTGTACATGCTGAACACAAGGCAGCAAGCAGCAGAGTTCCAATGGCTACCCCCACAGAAGACTAAAGATCTGTTTCAATGATACAACTGATTTAACGTTGAAGGTGCTATTAGATACTTAAAAAGTATTTTCGCAAAGTAATACTAGATGCTACATAGTGCAATAAGAGTTTTGCAGAAAGATGAAATGGAATAATTGAGAACTGTGCTAAAGATTATAATAGCCAGTACATGAAAACAGAATTTAAATGTGTGTAGACATTGAGACACAAGTAATATTCACTTAAATTCACTTAATGTTCACTGATTTTTAAACTGACATGCATGTAGTAAACCAGTGTATCATTCAGTGATATGGTTTTGACATATGATCTTCAAAACTTGTGCTATTTACCATCTGGGTCCCCAAATTGTTGCAGTTGTGAAGTATAAAGACTTTAAGGGGTGTGGTCTGTGAGACTTTCTGGTCACACTGTGCTAGACACGATTAGAAACAGAACACTGCCTCATATGCTCTCCTCTTTGTTTCGAATCATGAAGTGAGGCCCTCTTGCACTGTCTGACCAGTGACTTGTAGCAACAGGACTAAATGCTTCCACATTGCCATCCAAGTCAAAACTTTCCTCTCTTTAATTTGAATATCTTAGGTGATTTTGTTATTAATTATAGTGTAATGCATAATGTAGCAATGAAAACCAAGATCACTTATACTGACTATTTTTTTTCTTTTTAAATGTATAAGGTGATTGGTGTTTAATAACATTACAGTAAAAAATGGATAGTATTAATGCAATTAGATGTAATTGTTAGGTTTTAATAAACACATTTACAGATTTAGCTTTTAATGTGAACAATTGTTTAAGACATATACTAACCTAAGTGAAGCTTATTCACATATATTTAAATAATTACATATATTATGTACAGTTTATAAAATAGGCAATGCTATTTAAACTCCAAATTTTACTACCTATACTAAGTATATGGGTAGGAAAAATAATTCATAACATAAAATATCATGTCTATAACAATACTTGCAGGGGCAGGCAGTGTACTCTAGTGCTAGAGTACTCTCCTAGCATGTACGAAGCCCTGGGTTCTATTTCTCAGTACCAGAAATCATGAAAAATTTACAGGAAAGCATAAAGGCAGTATTAAGGCTTCTGAGTGCAGGCTGAAACTGTCTAAGTAAAAATCCAGCACAACAAACTAAAGAAGAAATTAATAAATGTGATTACACCAAACTTAAACGTTTCCACCTGGCAAAGATAGCAAGGTAAATAGGAAGCCCACCAAATGGGAGAATTTTTTTTAACCAGCTATTCACTAGATAAGAGCTAGTACCCAGAATATCCTTGAGCTCAAAAATTTAAATAATCAGATATTAAACCAAAGAAATTATAAAGTAACTGGAAATGGATCAATGACTTAAAGAGAAAATTTGTAGAAGTTGTTTCCGTTTGTTTCAAGATGTATTTAGAAAACTTTTCTTCATTTCTACTATGAAGATTTTTGTGGCTCTATCTTGGTGTATGAAATCTGGAGCTCCATTTGGGGAAATAAGTATGTCTATTTTGTATTTGATTATTTAGGAAATACATAAATCATAGTAATTATATATTCTAATGGGAGAAAATGTGATGTTTCAAAATGTATATACATTGTGTAATGTTTAAATCCAGTTGTTCATACATAACTTCTAATTCATTTGCAAGTTCTTTATGAAAAAAATTCAAAATATTTTCTTGAATCTTTTAAAATACCCAACACATTGTCTTTACTAAAAATTGTTTGAATATGTAATAGCTCACAGAGAGCCTTCTGAATACCTGATGTTCTTGAATGCTAACCTCTATACTACCATTTAATTTTTTAGTGATTATCTCTCTTATCATGGTCCCTTTTTTGTGATATTAGGAGTAAACCCTGGTTTCTCCTGAATGATAAATGATCTGACTCTGAATTGTTCTTTTAACTATTTTTTTAAAATTCAGGTCTGAAAATATCATGTATGAAAACATTTCATGAACTTGAGAAAATACTAAGGGAGACAATTAAAAGAGTTTTCTCAAATATCTCCTTCATTAATTAGTTCCAATTAAATGTTCATAAACCCTCAAACAATATACACACATTTATGGTATATAAGATCATGAATACTTTTCACCTTTACTACATTGTGTTGTGCTGCTTTCCTTATCCAAGTATGAATAAATGTTTTCTTTGTTATTTTATATATAAATTTTTGTTCCAAAATATAACAACAGTAACCATGTCTATTTATTTCTTATGTAATAGGCCATTTCTTAAGAGCTATATAGAATTCCTTTGGATGAAAGATAGCTACTTAAGTACTTTACTATCCAAAGATAAGCATTCATTCATATACAATCATGCCCTGCCTCTTTTTTTTTTAATAAAAGTTTATTTAAACAACAGGATGCTTGAGTTGAAGGGAAAATATCTAGGATTCTTTTTTTTAAAGAGTAATTTACCCCTAAAGACAGATTTGCCCTACATGTAACAGCTATGTACCAAAAAGTTATAAAATTGTCCTTGGTTTTACAATGATAAATGAAAACATTAAAATTCTTCAATCAAACAAGGTATGCAAGGATTTTTGCTGTTGTTTTTTTCTTTTTTGTTAAAACAGTGAGAGCAAAATAACTTACTGAAATATAAAGATAAAAACTGAATAAGCGTGCTACTAATGGAGAAGGGGGATATTTTTACAGAACCAGTCTTTTTCCCCATCCAATCTCCATTTGATGTCAATCAAAATATACCATTGGCATTTAGTTAAAAAAAGAAAAAAAAAGAAAAGCAATATGCTTGTGCACATACACCAGTTTCTTTATGTACAATAAAGGAATGGGGAAGGGGAAAATGAAAGAACAGAGAAAACTATACTGTAGTAGTCAGGATGTGGTGGAACCAAATGCAGTTTTCTAATTAAGAATGTATTCTTAGTCTATAAGAACAAAGTTCTGGAGCAAAGTAGCAGGTTCCCTTTTTAGTAGACACCTCCTGCCTGCTGCTGGAACACACGAATTGTATCTTCACCTCCATTTACATCTGTGCAGGTGTGTCTCTTTCATTGATTGGCTGCCCATCAAATCGGAATCTGATCTGCCTGGTGAACAAACCCTGTCCTTCACAATAGGCTTCCATTAGTTTACTAAGTGGTGTATGCCTCTTAATCTTACATTGTACCACAGAACCATCCTGCCCCGCCACCTTCAAGTTAATATGATTGTTGTTCTCAGTCTTGACTCCTTCCTTGGGCTTTTCATCTGCCATCCCAAGCGCTGGAGTCTCCTCAGATGTCGCTTCACAAAAGAGGTCCCGAAAGGGCTCACAGGCAGTTAGTTCCACAGCGGCTGGAGGAAGTGGCAGCGGTGGATGAGGCAGAGGGCGCATGCACATCATGCTCCATGCCTTGCTTTTTAAAGTAGGCTCTTGGATTTGTTTCAGGACATAAAACCTGGATGCTCTAAACACATAAATAAAATAGAATGACATTTGGTTATAGCCTATATATCCTACCAGATACTACAATTAATTTCTAGGTTATTTATAAAAAATAATATATAACTGAAAATTAAAGCTTCACTTTATTGCTTAGTACATTGTTTAGTATATATTTTTAAGAAAAAAGTCTAAACATTTACTAAAGATATGATTTAATAGCCACATGTTTTACTATCTTAAGTAATTCTGCAAAAAGCTCTAATTTGCACATGTAAGAAATAAAATACTAGAATCCTTTTCCTATCAAAGTCTGAATTGTTGCCCTTAACATAATTTTGTCCAGTTCCATCCATTTCTTTGAAAGTGGCATATTACTTTCCCTGTGTATTTCTAATCTCCAGTTGGTTGAATCTGTAGACAAAAATCTTGTAGACAAGGAGGATGGTACTGTTTTAAATGCTTTTCTTCCTGATTAAAAGTATGCATACATTTATACAATGTAAGTGTTACTTTTGAAGTCCACAGACTTCATACATACATACAAATGTATGTTCCTATTTAAATGATAAGCAGTTCAAAGTATTGAAAATCCATTACTCACCTGTCTTTACTGCTAGTAAAATTCAGGGTGCTTTTCTGCAGTTATCTATTTCTTTTCTTTTTTGCCAGATAATGCTCTTTCTCATTACTCTGGGAGATTCATTGTTCTTTTATCAATACTCTGAAAAGTTTTTAGTATTATAAGGATTTTTCAACTATTTATGTTTTGCCAGAACAGTGATACTTTTATTTTGTCTTACAACTGTCTTATCATTTCTTCACTCAAATCTTGGGAGTTATTCTCCACAATCCAAAGTCAGAGTCACAACAGGGTTAATTCTCATTCTTTTGTTTTCTTACCATTATCTTAATATATAAAACCTTTATATACAATTTACTGAAGATATAATTTATTGGATTTGTATTAGGGAAGATAAAACTCATCTTATTACATTACTTCTTCATTCCTTCAACAGAAAATACAACATCTTGAAATTTTCCCTGAGCTCTTCAGCTCAAGGCTACCATCCTACTCTTGAGCCAAGCCCCACTTTCGGTTTTCTAGAGGTTAATTGGAGATAAGAGTCTCAGATCCTTATTCCCGGTCTGGCTTTGAACCTTGATCCTCAGATCTCAGCCTCCTGAGTAGCTAGGATTATAGGCGTGAGTCACCCAGGTCGGCTGTCCTGAGATGTTTTTTGCTTAAGGCTAACTGCTCTACCACTTGAGTTACATCTCCATTTCTAAATGTTAGGTAGTTAATTGAAGATATGGTCTCATGGATTTCTTTGTCCAGGCTGGCTTCCATCATCATTCTCAATTCAGCTTCCTGAGAAGGTAGGGTTATAGGCATGAACCACTAGTCCCAAGAATGTTCCTGTCTTTTATTAAGTACCTTCTGCATTTTGATGAAACACTTCTTTATAATTTCCTGTGAAGCTGTGAGGCAAAAGTGTGTGCCTGTGCGTGTACCCCCTTATGTGCATGCACCACTTACATGTAAATTTGTTATTCAACTCTCCTTTTTGTTTGATCATCTGATTGAATAAGAATACCCATGTGGGACATTTTCCTTAAGATCTGTGCTCCATTCACACAGAACTATCAGCACTTATTGTAAGAAATGTGGTGGTATTCTACTTTGCAATTCTATTTAGATGACATGTTTTACTGTTCAGTTTTTTTCCAGGTAACAAACTCCACTTTATTCTTGTATTTTAAAATAGCATATAAGTAGAAAAGTATTGAATCTTATACTTCTCCTTATAGAAAGGGAGTGCATAACTTAAATATGCACTTTCAGGGCACTTCCACAATAACTAGTAAGCACTTGAGGATATTTTCTGAAATATAATTTTACTCAATCTATCAAATTTAAATAATCCTTTCTGAATTCTGAATGTTCCTTCATTAAAAGAAAACAACTATTTTTCTAGCTGTAACAAGCAACGACTCTCTTAAGATATGGACTAGAATCAAATTTGTCTTGGTAAATGCCACCATTAACATGACTATTTACCCAGCGGCATCAGGACTCTTTTTAATTAGTTCTCCTTAAGTTTGCTTTGTAAATACAGAGCCACAATGTTTTGAACAAATAACAAAGCCATAAAATAAACATCTCACTAATAGTTTGCTAAAGGATGAGGTTGCTAACATTAGTTGTTATCTGATGTTCCAAAGGTAGGATATTGAAGCAAATAAATTGTCTCTATGAGTTTTACCAGCAACACAATAAATATGTTTTGATGGAAGTCTTCAGTTTTTTACCAGAGTTCTTTACCTTACAATAAGTAAGTTTTCTTATACCTTGCAAAATTGGCAACCAGAAAATTGATACTAGTTAAAATACCCATCTACTTTTGTTTGTTTGCTTTTTGAATCACTGTGGTGTGAGCTCCCTCTATGAAGTCAACTTTTTCAAGACAAAAGTAACTTTTTCATCCACAGTGAAAAAAAAAACCTACACATACACATACACATATATATGCACACATACATATATATGGCCCACTATGAGATCCATATAATTAATACGAATATGATTCATCACTTATTTCAGTCAGATTTTTCAATTATATCCCAATGAATGGAAACAGAATTTCTTGGTAAAGGATCTAAGTGCAATTATAATCTGTGATATGAAATTATACTAGATACATTATAAATTTCACTTCTATTATAAATGTTGCGACTATTACACTTAGAGTTTTACAAATGCATAAATGTCTAAATCACTAAAATGAGGTTGACAAGCTTTTATAAGTATATTTTATTCACATATATTTCTAAGATGTTAATTCTTTTTTGGTTGTATGATTTTTTTAATAAAGAAATTATTAACATTGATTTTTACATCATATTTCAAATGACGTGTTCAACAACAAGTATTCAAGAAGGGAAACTATATACAATCACCGGCACTTAGATTT
Source organism: Megascapheus bottae (assembly GCF_031878675.1). NCBI lineage: Eukaryota > Metazoa > Chordata > Mammalia > Rodentia > Geomyidae > Megascapheus > Megascapheus bottae. Next base: position 31,418,143 of record NC_143527.1, read on the forward strand.
TAGAACATAATCAAAATTAGGCTGAGGGTTTGTATGTCAGAGATACATATTAATCTATGTAATAAAACATTATGTCTATAGAATCATAATTTTTATGTCTATGTAGTTGTGTTCATATTTCCAATACCATGTCCATAGCATTGGGTATGCAAATATTGAGTCCTTGCTCTTATACTGTTTGGATCTAATAGCCACATATTAAGGATATTATGGGCCTTTTGTTCCTTTGGTCTTGACTTGTCTCACTCAACATGATTCGCTCTAGATTCATCCACTTGCCTGCAAATGCCATTATTTTATCTTGTCTGTTGGCTACGTAGAATTCCATTGTGTGTGTATCTATATATATGTATATATATATATATATGTGTGTGTATATCACATTTTTTGTATACATTTATCTGCAGTAGGGTATCTGGATTGTTTCCATTGCTAGGCTATTGTGAATAGTGCAGAGATGAACTTAGCTGAGCAGGTTTCCTTATCATATCTTGGGTTATGATGTTCAAGACACATTCCCAAAATGGTATGGCAGGATCATAGGGAAGGTCTATTTTCAGTTCTTTAAGAAACATCCACACTGCTTTCCAGAGTGGCTGAACTAGCTTACAGTCCCAAGCAGTTCAGTAGGGTTCCTTTTTCTCCACAACCCTGCCAGCATCAGTCATTGTCTGAATTCAAAATCTTGGCCATTCTAATTGGAATAAAGGTCTATCTTTGGGTTGCATTTCTTTTATAACCATGGATGATAAGCATTTTCTCATATGCTTTTCTGCCATTTTAATCTCTTCTTTTGCCCATTTAGTAAATGGTTTGTTGGGTTTGGGGTGGATTAGTTTCTTGAGTTCCCTGTAGATACTGGATATTAAGCATTCGTCTCATTTATTACTGGTAAATATCTTTTCCCAGTTGATTGGCTATCTCTCTCCTTTTGTGGCTATGCTTTTATCTGTGAAGAAACTTTTTATTTGTAGGTAGTCCCATTTATCGAGTCTCTCTCCAATCTGTTGTGACACTGGGATTCTGTTCAGGAATCTTTTGCCTGTGCCTATGAGTTCCAGTGTCTCTCCAACTCTATCGTGTAGCAGTTTCAAGGTTTCTGGTCTGACAATGAGGTCTTTGGTACATTTTGAGTTAATGCTTGTATATGACGAAAGGCTAGGGTCAATTTTTAGTTTTCTGCATGTGGCTGCCCAGTTTTGCCAGCATCAGTAATCGAATAGGCTGTGTTTGTTCCACTGTATATCTTTGGCTCCTTTGTCAAATACATGTTGACTATATGTATGTGGTTCTATTTCTGGATCACCTATTCTGTTCCATTGATCTTCTGGTCTATTTTTGTGCCAATACCATGCTGTTTTTGTTATTATGCTCTATAGTAGAGTTTGAAGTGTGGTATTGTAATGCCACCTGTATTGCTCTTTTTGCCTAGAATTGTTTTGGCTATTCTAGGTCTTTTCTTGTTCCATATGAACCTTTGGATTATACCTTCTATTTCAGTAAAGAATGTCTTTGGGAATTTGTTGGGTATTGCACTGAATTTGTATATCAATTCTTATGGATTTTTTTAAATTCCACTTCAGGGACTTGAACACTGGTGCTTTCTTCCTTGAGTTTATTTTACTCATTATTGACACATTCCCACACATCCAGCCATTTGCTGGTTATTTGGAGATAAGATTTTTCTGCAGTGGCTAAATTTGAACCATAATTCCCAGATTGTAGCTTCCTGAGTTGCATTATTTACAGATGTGAGCCACCTTTCTTGAATCTCTCAACAGATTTTGTGTCCAAAGTATACATCAATGAACTTGTCTATTGTTCTTAGATAATCTATTAAATAGTTTCATTTATTTCTCTAATATATTATAATTCCATAAATGAAATATTTTTCTGGTATCACCATTCTTTAAAATAGTGACAGTTTTAGGCTAGCTGGGGCAAAATATTTGAGAGACTACCACAAAACCCAAGGTTGGTATGATAGTGTACACCTAAATTCTCAGCTATTTGGAAAGCAAAGTTAATAAGATAGTATGAGGTTCACCCAGGAAAAAAGATCCAGCCCACCATGGAAACAAACTAAATCAAAAGGGACTGGATGTAGTGGAATGCTACTGATTAAAAATGACAAGACTGCAAAAATGAAAATATTAAATTAACCCTTTTCATGGTATTTTGAATCCATCCATCTTTGTGATGATGTCTATTCCAGGATATTTTTCTGAGGCAAGGACCAGAATAATGTAAAAAATGCGTTTTATTATGCCTAATATATAATTTCCGCATGCAGCATAGTCAGGTAGAGGAGAGACTTGGGAAATCTTGAGTTAGTTGTGGATCAGTTCTTGTTTTGTTTTTTGTTTTCTTCCTGAAGGTAAATACATATTTTGGACATCAAGGTCCTTCAAAAATATTTGGGAAATCTTCATGAAATGTACAATTTTAAATGATTTACATGAATATTTTTATAATTATACATTCATCATAGAAAAATATCAATGTGTGTATTGGCTGACACCTGTAATCCGAGCTACTCAGGAGGCTGAGATCTGAGAATAGTGGTTCAAAGCCAGCCCAAGCACTAAAGACTATGAGACTCTTATCTACAAATAATCACTTGAAAAGGGGAAGTGGGACTGTAGCTCTGGTGTAGGGAGATAGCCCTGAACTGAAGAGCTTGGAGACAATGCAAGGTCCAGGTTTAGGGCCCATAGCCTTAAGCTGATTTGTTTAGGGACTGTGTCCAGGCCCAGATTTCAAGCCCCATGATCCACAAAAATATAAAATACAATAAAATAAAAATCAACCCAAGCAAATCATTATGGCACATCCTTTTAATATAAGCAAAATTTCTAAAACAAAACACATACACACACACAGAGGCAACAATAATAAAATCTCTCCATGTATTTCTTATGAACTTGATAAATTAAGTTGAAAAAAATAGAAATATTTTCATCAGTCTTTTATTATTTGTGATGTAAAAAACCTATAAATATCTTGCTTTTTATTTCTCCTGATAATGTCTTTTAGTAATTATGTACAAATTAGGACAAAATTAGAAGAAACTACATTGAAAAAAGACAGTATTTTATTTTATTTTTTTGTGGGTCATGGCAATGGAACTTGCCCTGAGCGTTGTTTCTGCTCTTCAACTCAAGGATTCCGCCCTACCCTTGAGCCAATCCCCACTTCCTGTTATCTAGATGTTAATTAAAGATGAGTGTGTCAGGTCTTTTTGTACCCAGGCTGGCTTTAACTTTGATCCTCAGATCTCATTAGCTAGGATTACAGGTGTGAGCAACTTGGCCCGGCTTCAAGAGACTGTAGTTTAAACAAATTACTATATGTGCCTGAGAAATTACTTATTCAGTCAATTGATACACTAATAGATGACATTTAATGCTCTGTATGAATAAAGCACACTACCCTTTCTTTTCATTTCCTTTTATGGTACTATTTAAGCAAATATTTTAAAAATAGTTAAATCATATTACCCATAATACTATATGTTAATTTCATTTTAATTTACTCCATTTTTAAAATTCCTGCCTCCAATTTGTCCAATGAAATTATGCATTACTTCAAAATGATGATAACTTGGACTCATGCAAAAAACTATACATGGACAAATAAAGTTTCAGAATGTTCAGAAATATACTCTAAATGAAATCTTCTTTAAAAGAAGGATTTTTCTCTCTTTATTGAGGTACTTTTCTTTTCCTAAAATTTGCAGTATATTTTATGGATGGAAGTTATATAATTGCAATGTGTGTCATGATGTTTCGCTGTCTGTTTACTTTTGGAATGGCTAAATCAAGCTAGTTAAGATGAACCTCATCCTACATGTTTATTTTTTATGATGAGAACTCTATATATTGCCCTGCTCATCATAGTAGTTTGAAGGTTCGTTGAGTTCTTTATGAAATAATATATATTGAAATGAAAAGAAATGAAATTGTAATTCTAACAGACTTTTCCACTATGTATTATTTATATACACAAAAATTTAAGATTAAAAGAACAACTGAATCAATACCTTTTGGAAGTAGAAAGGAAGATATACAATGATATTTACCTTGGAATGACAAATATGGACTGATTTTCTATTTAATTGAATGACTATTTTAGTGGTATATGATTTTAATCTTGTAGTTTATTTTGATTGCTTGATTTGTCTCTGTGAGAGAAAGCTTGAGTTCTTTGGAGAAAATCAAATCAGAGGCATAGAACTAAGTAGTGAATGTAAATATACTATATAATTCATTTTCATATATGTATATATGTATAGATCTGTTATGGGAATAAGATAAAGTGTTTGAAATAGTTCAATCAATACATGCCTACAGCAAATGAGTTTTGACAGTGGAGTTAGCGGAGGTAATGGTGATGATCGTGATGAACTTAAATAAAATTATAAATTGTGTCCTTTAAACAATCAATTACCAGCTTAGAGAAGGAAAACACAAGATTACCATGCTCCCAATGTAGATACTTTTTCAACAGATTGTTTATTCAGTCCAGTGGATACCATTGCTGAATAGAATTTTGAAGTCACATTACAATACTGAAAACATAAATGACTTTCTGAGGGATTTTGTAGGCATACAGTACTCTGTTTTCATAAGCTGTGCTCTTAAACTCTATCCTAATTTCCAAAGCCTTACCATTTTTCACAAAATTATGCTTAGGGCCAGCCACTGAGACTCCTTCTGGATGCAGAGTTTCAGAGTAATATTATTTCATGCATAAGTTTCTCATTAAGTGAAATGTTGTACTATTGGGGTGGCAGTAAAAAGTAGTGTGGCAGCCAGGTACCAATGGCTCACGCCTGTAATCCTGGCTACTCAGGAGGCTGAGATCTGAGGATCACCATTCAAAGACAGCCAAGGCACAAAAAGCTGGTGAGACTCATTTCCAGTTATCATCAGAAAACTGAAAATGATGCTGTGGCTCAAGTGGTAAAGGGCTTGCCTTGAGCTGAAGAGCTCAGGAACAATGACCAGGCCCAGAGTTCAAGTACCACAGCTAACAACAACAAAAAAGTGCCCAGGCTGGCTAAGCTAGGATTCATAGCTAGTATTACAGCTGGGTGTCACAACACCCAGCTGATCATTTGTCATTTTGAAAATGAAATATTAATGTTGAAATTTTTCTTTGTTTAAAGCATGAATATTTAGTAATTCCTAAATATTGCAGTTGGGGAAGAGTATATTTTATTACACTTTCCTGAAATTTTATGTACTTTCCTCAACAAAGCACTTTTATAGGAAGGGGCAAAATGTGAAATGTGGATTGTTTGCATATATTGTGAGCAAGCATGCCAGTTTCCTGTTAAATATTGCTTAACTGAGGTCATGAGAGTATGATTGATCTTACTATTGCTAAGCACAATAACCCTAAATATCTTAAACAGAGACAAGAAATATTTTTATCTTTGATGCCATATATTTGATTATAGATAATACAGTGTGAGTGCCTTATTATAAATGTGTGATGTCATCTACTGTTTGCACACATGAAAAAAGGAACCAATGTACACATGTCAGGTTAGAACTCCTGGTAAAATTCAAACAGTGCAAAACGTTAGCCTGTCTGAAAAGTGAAAAAACAGCAGAATCATTGTTTTATCTGCACAGGTCTGCTTCTAAATATTTCTGTCCTATTGACTATTTGAATGGAATTAATATTGAGCCCTGTTGCTATTATGACAACTTCCTGATAGATGAATGTTTTCTAAGTTTTGTTATTCTTCCTCAGGTAACAAGTTGGCTCTTACCAGGATGTAGCTTCCTCTCCTAAAAACCAGTCATGATTTTGTCTCCCAAAAAGTGGTACCAAGGCCATCCTTTGTGAGATCTAGTTAAGGTAGCATCAAGTTTTGAGATAGTTAAATAACACAACTGTACATTATCTAGTAAATCAAATGCATACTATTCTTCAGTTACCTTCCCATGTCAATATAGACACAATTATGCAAATGGATTTTTGTTCTCTATTTTGATAATTGATGATTTGAAGAACAAATTAATTACTTTACTTATAAATCATTATTAAGTGTTTCTTCTATGTATTTGTGCATATCACTGGTTTGAAACAATGATCAAGATGCATTGTATTCATAAATTGCTTTATTGAATGAGCCATTCCTTTGGACAATTTCTTAAGACATTTTGTAGACACAAAATAAAGGATATATGCTGTAGTTTGGTGGAAAGATGTTAGTTTTTGTTTTTGAAGTTAGATCTCACCAAAAGCAATGGGGACATAAATTATTTATTTACAAATATGAAAGAATAAAGATATTTCTGCCATAATCTCATCTCAATATGAAGAAATAATACTTACTTTAAAAATACTTTACACAATAATACAAATTAGGCTTTCTTTCTTCCCTTTTAAAAAAATTCTGGCTGTGGGAGAATTTGCTTTCAAGTATGACTTTCCTGTCTTTATTGTAATTCTTTTGCATAATCATCTTTGAAAACTGTATTGTTTGGAACCAATTATGAAAATTTTAATTTCAGGTTATAAAACAACCAAAAACAAGGTTATTTCCTAGTGAGATTATTTTATATCTAAAATGAAGATCCCTAATTGTTAGACAGATGTCTCTATTAAAATTTAGTCAAATAGCTCATGAACTCTAACCAAAAATGGAAGTAGCAGATGCAAAGTCACACAAACACACACACACACACACACACACACACACACACACACACACACATTCACTCACTCACATTTATTCACTGGCTCATATTTATACTAGATTACTCAGAGGCCATGTTTCTGTCGTGCAAGCTACAAGAATCAACAAAAGCAGAGTTGAAAATCAATCACCAACCAAAACACAGTCCAAGACAACTCTGTTTTGACAGATAGTTTCATCATAGAGTCTCCAGAAATTTTCTGCACAGGTTGAATTTGATCTCCTGTCTTTCTTCTCCTACCCTCTAGAGTCCTAGGATTATAGACATGAGGCATCAATGCTTGGAATCTATTTTTCTTTCAATTCCTCTCTCTAAATAGTAATATAGTGCTTAAATGGTTTACTTGGATTCTAAGTTTATTGTAGATTTCAAGAATAACTATTAGTAGAAGATATATACTGTTTCTTTGAAAGAAAAACACTTATTTATGAGCACTGGTGGCTGAAGTCCATAATCGTAAGTACTCATGAGGCTGAAATGTAAAGACATCTTTTTGAAGCCAGCCCAGGCAGAAAAGTCCATGAGACTCATTTCCAATTATCTAGCAAAAACCTAGAAGTGGAGGTGTGCCTCAAGTGGTAGAGCACTGGTTTGTGTAAAAGCCAAGCAAGACCGTGAGGCCTTAAGTTGAAGTCTCGGTACACACACACACACACACACACACACACAAAGAAAAATAAAAACAAAGAAAGGAATACATTTGGAATATGCATAATAAGTAAATGGGACACTTAATATCAATGACCTGAAAGTTTCTTTGCAAGATAAGTGTTCAATCAGTCTCCTTATTAGAAGGGACAAAGAACAAAAATAGAAATAACTCTGGCGTGATCATCTTGGTTGACTTTCTAAAGGGAGTAGCAAGAAGTATACAAATAGAAAAATACGAAGGCTGAAAATAGGTACTTAGGCCAAGAGAAAGGAATTAACAATGCTTAATGTGCATGAAAGCATCCAGAATGATGGTAGAACTTGAAAGAGTTGCCTCTGGGTAGAAAATGTTCCTTGGTCTATGTTATAAAATATAGTTCTTTGAGGTTATATAGTGGTCTGATGACAAAGTATTCTCTTCCAGGCAATGTTTGGCAGCACAAAATAGAAACATTTTGTTTGGAAATACCAGAGGAAAGCCATATTCAAATTTTCACTTATTTCTATGAAGAATTTATGAGGTATGTGGAGGAGATTAAAGACAAGCAGTAGGAAAATTACTTACATAGCTGAACAAACAAAACATATGGCCTAGAGTTTATCAGTGGTATAAAAAAAAGTTTTGTTTAAGTTTAAATAAATCCTTTGCATTTTGTCTTCAATGTAATTGTTCATATTCAATAATCAAAAAGGTGAACGGAATTAAGATGTTAAAATAACACTCAAAAATTAAAGTTATGTATCCTCTATTGCTTACACTAATGATTTCTTATGTTATATATTTCTGATATCAGAATTTTATATCATTTTGGGTGCATATTATCATCTCCTGAATTAAAATTGTGCCTGGACCACATAAAAAAACAAATACATTTAAAATTTACATATGTCAGGGTTTTTAGTCCTCGGTCCCTCCTGACCTGCAGGAGGGATAGAGAGAACATGCCCCACCTAGGATGAGCCATGAAAGCAGAGGGCCAACTGACTGCCTGCACCAAGCCCTCTCTGACAGGAGAACAATCAGATGCATCAGGGAGACCCCTCAAGGCAGGAGCTAGTTTATTGAGGAAGTACATTCAGCTAATATAGGATTCAGGAGCCTATCAGCACAACGGTGGGCAGGGCAGGGGAGGTACTCTCACTATAGGTAAAGAAGGGGAATCCTGTGCTAAGAGGGCAGAAAGGCTCTGGGCCTATCCAAGAGGTAGCCTTACTTTACATCACAAAATACAGCCACTCCTTCAAACCCGGGAAGGCATCATCTCAGCCTGGTGACAGCTCAAGACCAGGAAATGAACACTATGTTATGAGTTATCCCTCCTTTTCTACAGCATGGGGCTTTGTTTATAATTTCACAAGGAGTATACTTTTATTATCCTGTATATTACAGAATGAAATATCAACGTAAGTCATCAATGTGTGTGTCAACTTTGAACCCATGGCAGTTAGTGTTTAAGGCTGAATCTGGAATTTATCTTAAAAGCTTATATGGTTAAAGACTCGGTGTCTGGCTAGCAGATACAATGAAATGGAACCTAGATGAAGGATATAGATCATTAGAAGTAGTCCTTGAAAAGTGTGGGGAACACTGCGCCCTTCTCCTTTCTTGAATCCTAATCACTGTCAAGTGAACAGATCACTGTCACAAATTCAATCTCCATGTGGTTTTGCAGTCTAACAATGGAAATAAGTGACCATGTAATGAAACTTCAGAATTGAGCCAAAAATGAATCTTTTCTCCTTAAGAAAGGTGATTAGCATTGTTGCTAGGTTTTTCTATTAAATAATTTACTCTTTTTTATAATCTTTCTATTCTGTACTGATTGAAAGGAAGACATTATATGTCAACGAAGGTTAATATTTTTACTTGGACTAATTTAGGTATGAATAGTTTGTCCCTCTTGCCCATTCTCTAATTTGATTTTTTAATTTATATTAGTATGGATGCATAGGTCCTTTATTATTTTTATTTTGTCCATGCATTGCATAAATTGTTGAATTTTAAACATTGGAATTTTCTATTGGTTATTGTGTTCTTTTATCACAGCTAGTCATGTTTTGTTTCAGCATATATTAATTCTTCGTCATCAAAAGATTTTCCAAGTTCATATTATATATTTCATTTTTATAGATTTCACCCAACATTTTCTTTTTTTATTTTTAAAATGTATTTATTTTATATTTTTTACCTTTTAATCTCCAATTTTATCTCTACTATTCACAAATCTAACTTGATAGTTTGCAGCTCCATCTGTAAATTTCTAGAAGAAAATATAGGAGGAAAAATCTTTCTTTAGGCAATAAAATCTCTTACATAAGGCGCAAAAGCATGAAACATAAAAACATTTACTTCCTTTAGCAATTTTGTAGAGCATGTGGATAAATAAATTTCTGGACTTATCTTGGAATGATTCCTAATGAATAGTTTTGCTAGTAAGAGATTTAGGGGATGCATGTGCCATCCATTGCTTTCTGGTCTCCAGGGTTTCTGACTCAAAATCAGCTGTTCATCTCATGGAGGTATACTTGTGTGGGGTAATTTGCTTCTCTCCTATGGCTTCCAAGAGTCTCCACTTTTTGCTTTTTACCATTTATGTACAATGCATCTCAGTGTGGATATCTTTGAGGTGATCCTAAAGCTCATTGAGTTTTGGAGTTTGTTGACTAGGTTCACAGCTTTCACCAACTGTGGAATGTTTGGAGCAACCTATCTTCAAAGATTATTTTTGTCTCCTTCTCTTCTCTTTTCCTTAGGAATCCTTACATTGCTTAGGTGAGGGGCCCTCCAGGTCCCTCAAATTCCATTTGCTTTCCTTTACTCATCTTCACGGTTTCTCAGTCTGATCAGCTTCAATTACCTTATCTTCTACATCACCGATTCCTTCTTTTACCTGCTCAAATCTTATTTTAAAGATTTGTAGAAACCTCTTCATTTCATCCGCTGTACTTTCAGTCACTGATTTCTTTTGATAATTTTGTTGTTTTTTATTAAAGAATTTATTCACATTGATTTTTGCATCATATTTCAAATGACATGTTTAACAAACAAGTGTTCAAGAAGGGAATCTTTACATACAAACACTAGCACTTAGTATTTAGAACATAATCAAAATTAGGCTAAGGGTTTGTATATCAAAGATACATATTAATTTATGAAATAAAACATTATATCTATAGAGTCATAGGCTTTATGTGTATGTAATTGTGTTTATATTTCCAATACATGTCAATAGCATTGGGTATGCAAATATTGAGTCCTCACTCTTGTACTGTTTGGATCTAATAGCCACATATTAAGGATACCATGTGCCTTCTGTTTGTTCTGCACAGATAAAAGCATAGTCACAAAAGTTGAAAGACAGCCAAACAACTGGGAAAAGATATTCACCAACAATACATCTGACAAATGCTTAATATCCGGTATCTACAGGGAACTCAAGAAACTAATCCCCCCAAACCCAACAAACCATTCACTAAATGGGCAAGTGAACTAAAGAGAGAATTATCAGAAGAAGAGATTAAAATGGCAGAAAAGCATATGAGAAAATGTTCATCATCCATCATCATAAAGGAAATGCAAATAAAAACAACCCTAAGATAACACCTTACCCCAACAAGAATAGCCAAGATTTTAAACTTAGACAATGACAGTTGCTGGCAGGGTTGTGGAGAAAAAGGAATCCTACTACACTGCTGGTGGGATTGTAAAATAGTTCAGCCACTCTGGAAAGCAGTGTGGAGGTTTCTTAAAGAACTGAAAGTTGACCTTCCCTAAGATCCTGCCATACCACTTCTGGGAATGTATCTTGAACATCATAACCCAAGATATGATAAGGACACCTTCTCAGCTATGTTTATCTCTGCACTATTCACAATAGCCAGGCGATGGAAACAATCCAGATGCCCTACTGCAGATGAATGGATGCAGAAAATGTGATATATATATATATATATATACATATACAATGCAATTCTTCCTAGCCAACAGACAAGATAAAATAATGGCATTTGCAGGGAAGTGGATGAATCTAGAGAGAATCATGTTGAGTGAGACAAGTCAAGACCAAAGGAACAGAAGACACATGGTATCCTTAATATGTGTCTATTAGATCCAAACAGTTATTTTATTTTATTTTTTATTGTTGGGGTAATATATAGAGTGGTTACAGTTACATTCACCAGGTTGCAGGTGCATTACTTTTCACACATTGATACCCTTTCTTATGTTTTTGTCCCCATTTCCCTCACCCACCCCTCCTAATCATCTTGTTTCCCCCCTTTCCTTTTCTATTTCAAATAAACTAATAAACATATATATACAATATACCAGGTAACAAAGCCAGATACAATAACAATATCAGATTAACCAAAGGGCAAAAAAGAGAAGAGAAATAACATTTGCACAGTGAGATTTTCAATGGCACCCATTTGGTAATGGTAGAGCTATGATGGAGCCCAAAGAGTTTAAAAACATTTCTGTCCTGCTCCTCTTTATGTATTTATTTGAAATGTCTTCCATGTTTCCACCATTTCTGTGAGACTGATGTAATATTATTCTGCCTAACTCATGAGTGAAATTCCACTATGTATAAATATATATACATATCAAGAAAATGTGACATATAGATATATTGATTAGTTTGTCCATTTAGGGGAATCTGGGTTGATTCCTACCTTGGCTATTTCCCCTTACATTTTCTTATGAAGGAATAATTTATAAAACTCATTTCTAAATGCTCAGGATATATTTTTTAGTGGAATGACATTTTCCTTTGCATTCTAAATGGACAGAACAAGGGAATCTATGTGTTTATATTTTTACTGACCTGTATAAGCATATGTATCTTTAAATACTTCCATATGTTCCATCTCTCTGTATAATATGCTTAGAACAATGTCTGCATCTCAAATGTACTATCATATGGATAATTTCAACCCCATCATTATGCTAAATTTTAAAATTCTGCTAAGACCATGATGGATCTGGTTCTTACGTTTCATGTTCTATTAACTTTATTGCTCTACTCTAATACAAGCATAACAGCATCAAAATTCTCAATATATGTATGAAACCTTTTTGAACAGGCTGCAATGATTAGGTAATTTAATAAATTTATTTTTGGATATTTTATTTAAAGTTAAAATTGAGGTAAAAATAATGCCTTGGAATTACTGATATACACATCGATAACCTGCTTACTGCTCCCTACTTGACAGTTGTTTTGTGTCTGCTACCAGAACCAGCAGATGGCTGAGAGGAGTATTTTCATACAGAAGGAAATGCTCCATTTCACATCAATAAAATTACTCTAGATTTCTTAAAATGTGTCGAACATGTAGCTTCCATTGGTGAAAATTCTGCATTAACATCGAAAGTACATCACACTACAACTTTAGAAAACAGATTGCTTATTCTCATACAAAGAAGTTACAAGAATCTAGAACTGCAGCCTAAGGCTTCTCAGCACTTAGAATTAAAAACTAGTAAAATATCTGATGTTTGCAGGTGAATTTTCAATTTATTAATTGTAAACTTAACTCCTTCTCTCTCATGCTTCTCTGCAACTGAATCTCTTTTGTATTTTGTATTATATTTAGATCCAATTCTTTTCCATTTTGCACAAGAATCTAGGATTATCTGTATACTAAAATGACTCAAAATTTTTGTGTGTTAAAATTATGATGAGCTTTAAAAAAATGCATACCATTATTGTCTGTTCTTTTGTGGAACATTTTTGCATTCTAAAATATCTCCTGTGCTTCACTTGTTTAATTTCTCAGATTTCCCACTTACAAATCCTATAAGCTCATATAAAAATGTCATATGTCTCATAATATTAGCCTTCATACATATTTCTTTTTAATTTACTTTTATCACCTCATTCTTTCCCTGTTTATTTGATCTGTCCAACCCACAAATTAGGTATTTAATTTTCAACATAGTGTCCAGTGAGTATTATTGCTGCATATATATATATAGTATATATGTTAGAATTATATATCTATATATATATCTATATATATTATATATCTATATAAGTATTACTAGACAAATAATTCCAGAAAGTCAGAAAATATATTTGAAATTTGAAATATATATGGAAATTTAGCTTGTATAGGATAATTACTATTCCTTACCATTTATACAGTGTTTTGTTATATCAACTACTGTAGATCGATCAAAGAAATCAGAAAAGTAGGCATGCACTCTTATTCAGTACCCAAAGCTATAAGAGAAGATAGGATGTTCAGCCAATGATAATAAAACTGTTCTTTTCCAAAATGTTATTTAAATCAGACAGATAATATAATCTAAAGCACAAGCAATAAATTAGGGATCAATATTTCGATGAATACAATAGAAATTACCCAATAGTAGGATCATTTATTTAAGTTTAAATAACTAGAAAATTATGACTACCCTTCAGCTGTGTTTGATTCTAGTTCTATAAAACTAACATAGAACATTACAGCTGTGAATGACTGAGACTGATTCATTAAGTGAGACAACTTCAAAAGAGGCATAATGTAGACAAACGACATTCACATACAGTATTTCCTTAATTTTATGTTTAGGCCAATATATGCATAATACATATGTAATAAAATGGCATAAAATCATTCTGTGCTTAAAATATATTTGGTTGTCTTTGGGTAACTAAAGATATATCAAAATGTATTTCCTGTATGTATTTCTGTTTAGCATGAGAAATACCTCTATGAATGGGTTTTAAGGCATTTGGGGGTCTAATAGAAAACATATATTCAAAGAAGTATTCAAAAGAGTGAATATAACATTCATATAATAAGTACATCTAGGGGCCGGGAGTTTGGCCTAGTGGTTAAAGTGCTTGCCTAGCATGCATGAAGACCCGGGTTCGATTCCTCGGTACCATATACATAGAAAAAAGCCAGAAATGGTGCTGAGGCTCAAGTGGTAGAGCTGTAGCCTTGAGAAAGTCCAAGGACAGTGCTCAGGCCCTGAGCTCAAGCCCAAGACTGGCAAAAAAAAAAATAAGTACATCTATTCCAAGTTTCATGATTGTCAAGAAACAAAGTTGTGTATTGAAGAGGTTATTAGGACAAAACAAAAACAATTTTAATGTGTTCTGTACAACAGACTATGGCTCTTTGCCCATATCACAGTGGAAGCAATTGCTCTCTGTTTTCTTTCCATCCTCATAGTGTAATTAGTTAGAAAGAAAGTCACTATAATGATATTAGTTTAATTGTCACTGGAATACTTTCAAGGATAACTCATATTCTCTTAAAATTTGTGATGTGCAAAACCTACTCAAACACATTCAGTACTTCTTCTAAACCTGTTGTATTTAGTGAGATATCCAAAAGGTTTTCAATCAAATTATACTATACAATATGGATTCTTATTATAGCTAATTCTCATCTCTAATATTCTAGATGGTAAATATCTTTAACTTACTACTAGGTAGAAGTAGCATCCCCATGCTAACTGGAGAACAAACTGGCTTTAGGAGTATTTGGGATTTGGGGGGGGGGGTTGTTTGTTTTTTGTTTGTCTCAATTCCAAGGCTCGAACTTGGGGCATAGACACTATCCCTGAACAATAGTTATCAAGACTACTGCTCTACCACTTTAACCACAGGTTCACTTATTGCCTTTTTGGTATTGAATTAGAGCTAAAGGTCTCAAGGTCTTGCCTTCTTGGGCTGGCTTTGAACTACAGATCTCATCTTCCTGAATATCTAGGATTACAGGAGTGAAATACATACTGGCTCACAAGAAGGAATATTTGCTTCATATTTCATTGAAGGCATAGGAAAATCTGATAAATTCTAAAGACTGTACTGTTATCTTTTATTCATTAAATATAGAAACATGCAGATTACACATTTAAAAAATAATGGTTTCATTAAAAGCACTTTATACAATTTTAACAAAATAATTTGGTTATACAATTGAGAAAGATTAGTCTTTTGAAACAGTATAAGTGAATTCATTAATCATACCTTCATTATTTAATAAAAATCATTCATTGCTTTATCTTTTCTCTATACATTTTCATAGTATACTTCAAATGGTGTATTGGTAAGTTTTATAAACTGAAGAAAATGAACTTGTCTTATTTTGAGAAATTATGTCAATTTCATTAATTAGTTTGAAATTGAATTAAGCTTTGCTAATCAATTTCTGAAGCAAGCACTTAGTGTAATTGAATAAATGAAATCTGAATTTTCTTATTGTCCAATATATTAAAGTCAAAGGCACTTGTTATATTATTTTGAAAAAATACATTGAAATGAACATAATTGTCAATTTGTCTAGCTATTTCTTAAGATATTCAAACATAAGATATACTCTTATAAGAGAGATAATTAGTGATTATTTGAAAAACCATGGTAATTTTGTTTACAAAATTGTGAAAGTAAATGACCTTTCTGTGATTGAGTAAAACTTGCTTTGAATGTTGACTGCTTTAACATTTTTGACATTTATAGTAAAGTGTAAATGATTTTAAGCAGATAGATTATCAAAGTAATTTTAGTTAAACTTTCGATTTAGATTTATACATATACATCAGAAGAAATGCAAGTGACTGCAAGACTTTGCCTTAAGAAAATACTCTCTTCCAGGATACACTTTGCTGGGAATCTATTATCTTTTAAAAGATAATTGAGGCCATTGTGACCATATTGTAACAATGAGACAATTGCTATCAGGTGAAAATGAGCTGTTGTCATGAATTGAATGTTGTTATCTCACTGTGAAAAACTATAAACCAATCAGGGTTTTGTTTTCTGATTTGTTCTCAGGGAAGGAATCTTCTCATCAGAACTCTACTATCCGTAGTTATTGAATAACTCATTCACCAATAAGAATCTTCTTTAATTTTATAAAAAAATTGAGAATAATTTTGTGCTTATAAAATGCAAAGAAAGGCATGCAAAAGCAATTTAGATAGTTCTTTTGCGCCAAAAACCCTTAACCTGAAAATACACACATCACATATTATGGTGATATATTCATCACGAAAAACAAGGCAATATCTGTGTATTACTATTAACTAAATCCCTGATGTTTATCAACTTGGGTTTTATGTTTTTCTAAAAATATTATGTAATTTATTATTATCTTATCCAAGATTCCATATTGTGTTTAGACAATCTGTCCATAATCTTTCCTAGTTTGTGAGAGGAAGGAATACCATAAATAAGAATGTGTCTCACACATATCCTTTGGTTGGCATAGAGATAGATTTAAAAATATTTGGGCAATATGATATTAATGGTACATGAAATCTATATGAAATTTTGGTATATGAATCTTGGTCTCTTAATTTTGATACTTTCTGCTAATTTTCTGAACAGGCAAAGTTAATGTTCTTTTTTTCCTTTTTTAGAAAGTTAGTACTACAGTTTGAACACAGGAATTTGCCTTCCTTCAGCTTGCTTTCTCTGTTAGAATTCTGTCACTTTTAGTCATGCAGCCAAACTTGCCTTTTTGTTTTGAGTTTGTTTTAGAGATAGAGACTTAAAGTTTTTGCCTTAGCTGGTTTCAAAATATAATCTTTCATGATCTCAGCCTCCAAATTAGCTGTGGGGCACTCATGCCAATTTATTTTCTTATTCTGAAACATGGAAGTACTTCCTAAGACTTGTTGGTAGTAGTTGAAGGCAATATATTTTCTATAATGGGAAGTCAGTTGGAAATACATGTAAGAATGCTTTTGAGAGGTAGGGTGGTCTTTCCAACTCCAGTTATTTTGGGGGATCAGAACATACTCAGCATGGTTTAACTTGGACTGCAGTGTTTCTGACAGAGTTTATCATATGGTCTGAATAGTTATGGAAGGCCACACATTTAAGACCAACACAATTCAAATATTTTAAAAATATTCTAGCCAAAATGATTTTCTAAGTTTCATTAATTATTATTTCCATATCTATCTTTTCTTCTCTAACTTTATTAAAATGGCTCTTCTCCTTAACTCCTCCATTTCTCTTTTTTTCCCTTCTTTTGTTAGTTTGGTTGTTTATCAATATAGCTCATCTTTGTATACATTTTTGAAATGGAACATTCTATTATTGATTCTTGGTCTTCCTTTAGTCTTCATTTTGCTGACTTTTGGACTGAACAT
Source organism: Megascapheus bottae (assembly GCF_031878675.1). Lineage (NCBI taxonomy): Eukaryota > Metazoa > Chordata > Mammalia > Rodentia > Geomyidae > Megascapheus > Megascapheus bottae. Next base: position 31,435,627 of record NC_143527.1, read on the forward strand.
TTTTCCCCCCTCACTGTCCTAATTCAGGGCTTATCTTGTCTTAGTTTTCTTTTTTCCACATATTTTTATTGTAATTAATAGAAGGGCTACATTATATTCACCTGATAGAGGGTGCATTATTTCACATACATTGATAACCTTTCTCATGTTTTGCTCCTCATTTCCCTCCCAATCCCCACCCCTCAACTTGTTTTCCCCCCTTCCCTAGCTGATTTCAAATAACCAAATACACATATATACAAAATATTAGATACCAGGATGAAATACTATAACAATATGAGATAACCAAGGGACAGCAAAAGAGATGAGAGATAACATAGTACATTAAGGACAACAATCACTCATTATATGGATTTTGTTTCTATATCCTGGAGGTCCTTTCATTTAGCATCATCCTATATGGCCTTATGTATCTAGGTTTTGTTCCACGGTAAATCTCTACTAAGAGAGCTCAAGGTCTCTACTGATTATGACAAATGAGGGAAACCATTGAGCCTATATTCCTTTCAGTCTGGCTTACTTCACTTAAAGTGATTTTTTCCGAGTCTTTCCATTTCCTTACAAATGGTGTGATTTATTCTTTCTGACAGCAGCATAGAATTCTGTTGTGTATAAATACCACATTTTGTTGATCCTCTCATCAACTGAGGGGCATCTGGGTTGGTTCCATATCTTTGCTATGGTAAATAGTACTGCAATGAACATCGTTGTGCTAGTGGATTTAGTATGTCCTTGTTTCTGGACAATTGGGTAAATGCCAAGTAGTGGAATTGCAGGGTCATAGGGGAGTTCTATGTTTAGTCTTTTGAAGAACTGCCATACTGCTTTCCATAGAGCTTAAATAAGTTTGCACTCCCACCAACAGTGTAGTAGTGATCCCTCCTGGCCACATCCCCTCCAGCATCTATTGTTATTAATTTCTTGATCCTGGCCATTCTAACTGGAGTGAGGTGGAATCTTAGAGTTGTTTTGATTTGCATTTCTTTTATGGCCAGAAATGTTGAGCATTTCTTCATGTGTCTAAAGGCCATTCTTATTTATTCTTCAGAGAAGACTCTCTAAGTCTTTGGCCCATCTTGTTGGAGACCATTGCTTTCAGCCTCCTGAGGAAGTAAGATTATAAGATGGCACCCGGCAGCTCGCCAATGAGTCAGTACTTGCTGACCAGGAAGTTTCTTTGCATTTGTTTATTTGTTTCTTCTGTGCTTGTGGATAGAGTGGATCGCTAGATTTCTTCAAAGTTTGTTTGCTGCTTGTGCAGATGACATTTATTGTGATTGACTGCTTAACAATATAAAAAGTGTGGGATTTCCGGGGAAGGGAGGAGAGAGAAGAAAGGAGAAAGGAGAAAGGCAGAGAGAGAAGAAAGGAGAGAGAAATAAAAACCTCTGCTTGCAGCCATTTGAGTCTGTGATCATTGCCAGGCTGCCTCCGAAATGACACGTTGTTGCAGCAGGCAGCAACACATCTTTTAATTGGTTGGATGCTTCTAAGACTCCCAGGTGGCTTATTATGTTATTTATTTGAACTGTATACTTTTGTTTTAATGTCCTTGTTCAGACATGTTCAAATATCAATTTATCGAATTCATTAAAAATAAATCCATAAGATAAATATCTAATGCCAACATAAAGAATAATAAACATATTAGCCTATTCTTTGTGTATATGTACACTCCTGTACTCAGTGCTTGAACACATGGGGACAAGAGGTACTACATTGCTATGCACTACATTTCTTAGAAAGCAATGCAAGTGATTAGTAGGTGATTGCTTTTAAATATAAAACATAGGAAATGTTAACACTGGACAATGTATGTTCTTTCATGTGTTTATCTTCCTTGAGTATGAATCACAAGTTGGATCAATTTCTTAAAAATGCAAAGGATGAAGTCTTCATTAAGAACTCTTCAAAAAGTGAAAAAAAAATCTGCATTTTCTTCAGAAAAATGAAGTCATATGTAATTGGTAACAATTGCTTTGAAATTTGATTTAAGACAATTTTTAATTAAAGAATTTATTGACATTGATTTTTACATCATATTACAAATGATACGTTTAACATACAAGTATTCAAGAAGGGAATCTCTATATACAATCACTAGCACTTAGATTTTAGAATATAATTAAAATTAAGCTGAAGGTTTGTTTGACATAGATACATATTAATCCATGTAATAATACATTATGTGATAGAATATGAGTGAGAGTGATATTATACATTAAGTTTTATGTAGTACTAGAATGGACTATTTTGTTTCCACAGACATCTATATTTAACACTTATTTACTTACTATTTTGATAAACTCACTGAATTGGTATTCATGACTAATAATTTTTATGCATTCATTTTTTACAGAGAAAATATGATAATTTAAAATATACCACACATGGCTAAAATTACATTTTTAATTGACACTTAAATAAATTTATTGATTTTACTATGACTTTGTTTAGTGGAACTCTAATTTCTCAAAAGGTTTTCAGAGATGAATGTGGATCTGTGGCTTAGGTGATGGTGTACTTGTGCAATAATGCTCAGAGTTCAATGCCCAGGACTGAACAAAAGCAGGATATGTTTATGATTAGTACTAATATTCATGTTGGAGAAAGATAAATTTGGATCTTTTCATTTATAATATTAAGCACTCTGTAATCTATAAAATTTCTAAACTGTTGTGATAGTTCTACTGTAGAGACCATACTCATAATTGACACTAACTGATTGATGTATCCTCTATTTATACATCATTGTAGGTGTAGCATACTTTATACAGTAACAAAATCTTCAAAATCTTTTTATGCAATAGAATGTATATCCATTACAGTACAAAAGTTTTGAGCCAATATCCCCTATTTGTGTACTGGCTTCAAAAGTAGGGGTTTTCATGACACAGAATACATTTATTGGGCATAAATAAGAATATTTGTGATGGATAGATCTTTGCATGTGTAAGCCAGTCCTAATTGGAAGAATGCAGGTCACTAGTGATGCTTTGTTTGAATTATAAAGAAAACATCCTGGAAAATTATCTTTAATTCTCTGTAACTTTGCCTTCTAGCTAAGTATCAAAGTTAAAGAGGTGTATGTATGAGAAGTATGAAATTATCTAACAGTAGTGTAATAAATAATGTTTTATCATTAAGGCTTAAAACCATTGTGTTACATTCAGGAATTTATGGGAGACTGATTTTCATTTGATTGCTGGTAGTAATGCATACACACACATGTATTTAAACAATTTTTAGATTAACCAATATCTGGTCATGATAAAAAGAAATCTGGAGAGAAAAAAAAAAACAACATATGTGACAGCAAAAGCACATTCCCAGTATTTGGGAGGCTGAATGAGGAGGCTCACAAGTTCAAGGATAGCTAGCTGAACTACAGAGTGAGACCTTGTGTCACCTACTTATATAGCTCAATGTAGCATGTAGAAGGCTCTAAATTTAATAACAGGCACACACCTACACAAAAATTTGAATATATACACGTTGTAGGTATTGTCACTGTCATTTTAAATATTTTCATTTGCATTTTTAAATCAAATTCTAGTGACCTCACTACTTACTTATTCTCATTAAAATCAGTGTAAAACCCAGTACAGGAAATAGAATTTTTTAAGTAGTGTTAAACAGAAGAGTAAATAAATTGCACATTATAGTCTGAAAAATGAAACCACAGGATGGGAATCTTAAAAAAAACAATTTTCTGTTATCTGAAGTGATATAATAACATTTTTCAGATCTTTTATAGATTGATTTGGCATGCCATATAACATACTAAAATATATTCAGTTATATATTTCAACTGGTACACAAAATTACACTTAATGGCTTAACATGATGCTTTAATATGTGTATTAAAAGGCAGTATTTAAATTTGTTTAAGCATACCTCTCTTTCTCAAGCATTTAGTTTGTAAAAATCTTCTATGTAGAAACATAGAAGTAAGAAAATTATCTACATCCAGAATTAGTGACTGGATTGGATAAATTAATTTAGGAGATAGTAACGTTTAGGAAGAGTTTCCACTGATCAATAATATATAGGATACTTAGCAAAGGAATAAGGCTAGGAAAAGAAATGACTCAATATTATGTAAAAGTAATTTAATTATTGAGCCTAAAGCAAAACTGTGACTTAGCTGAGAATTCTAGTTAGTGCTAAATCTAATTCATTCTTTTTGACCTATTTTTAGATAAAAAAAGACTTTATGATCCAACACAAATACTAAACTGGAAAATTAGTATGAAACAAGAAATCTATCAAACATATAATTTATTTAATAGAATTCAAGAAGAAAAATTTTAATACTAACTTCCAGGGAATTTTAGGACTTAGAAAATTTATGAATGGGTATGAATCAACATGCCACCTATGTTGTATGGGCCTTCTACAACTAAGTCAGGTAAATTCTGAGAACCAAGTGTCACCATGTCACATGTGGTATTTTATAGGATGTTTGCCTCATTTCCATATTCTAGCTTCTTAAGCACCGTAAAAATCACATCCCTTGGAATCACTCAACATGTGTAATCATCATAAATGTCTTGCCTTTATATTTTGTGGTAGGAACCACATTAGATACAGATTTTTATCACAGCAAATACACAAACAACAGCTTAGAGAATGCTGAGGATAAGCTAACTAAAGATCTCATTAAAAGTGCATGCTATTTTCCACTGGGGTATGTGATATAGAAATAGAAATCAGAAATGCACCACTGGGCATGTGATATATATTTCACCTTTTTGGACATTCAGGATGTTCTCTTGAAGAAAGTGACATTGCACAGCTGATCCAAAAGAGGAGCTGGAGCAAGATGTGACAATATCTTGGAGAAACCATTGAATGAGTGACACAAGCAGGTGCCGGGAAGGAAGAATGACAAAGTAAATGGAAGTTTAATTTTGGAAGAGACGCAGCAGCGAGGACATAGGTAGGCTAAAGGAAAGTGAATTACTGAGAAATTACTTTGGAAGATCGGAAGGTGGAATGGCCTGTTGCCTCAGAAAAGCACAAACGCCAAGTTGGCCAATGTGCCTGCAGGTGAAGTTGACTGTGAAGGGAGAAGTCTTTGCACTGACTTTTCAGTATGCTTCTGAAATTTTGAGGTAAGGAGAGATGTGATCTGACTCCATAGCATTCATAGGCATTGAATGAGAACTGAAAAGAAGGCACGAGGGATCTATGCTTGTAATTCTAGCTACGTAAGGGGCTGAGATCTGAGGTCTAAGGTTTAAAATTAGCGCTGGCAGAAAGCTCTACAAAACTGTTCCTTCCAGATAATCAGCAAAAAGCCAGATACAGAACTGTATTCCAAGTATAGACTGCCAACCTCGAATAAAAAAAAAAAGAGGGGCAACATTCAGGCTCTAAATTCAAGAACCAGTGCAACTTCAAGCCCTCTCCCTTAAAAAAAAAATATGAGAGCAGAAAATACTAAGAGAATCAAGAAAATTTCAATGGCATGCAACTGAGTGAAGAAACTGAAGATCGGAAAAATGACTAGAGCCTGTGTGTATTATAAAAGCAAAGGAAAAGTATATTCTGCCATGAGAAACATGTGAGGATTGAGAAAAACTAGTGATTAAATAATGTTACTACATTTTCTCAATTAAGATCCTCAAATGGGGTTGGCATCTAGAAAGAGACAGAACACTCCAGGGTTATTAGGCTGATTGGAAGGTAAAATATGAGTCTTATTTTGCAAACAGTAATATTAAAAATACAAAAGTATTCAAATAGAGATATCAAATAGGCCTTTAGGGCACATTTATATGGAGTTCATAGATAAATGGCCCACTAAATAAGTGGAGATAAGAAAATGGAATATCAGCCTTTCCCTTTGATTTTTTTTTTTTGCATTGGTAGTGCCTCTACCTTTGATTTCTTTAAGTGAGTTAGGGTGAGATTACTAAGAATGGAAAAAACCCACAAAACAGAAATCTCACGCATTCCCACTGCAATGATGCGGAGATTGTCATTGCAATGTACAGAAACCAGAAGTATGATAGGTAGGGATGATGGAGAGAGGTAGAGAATGTGGATCCTTCTAGTCTTACAACATTTTCTCCAGAGAGTAACTTTGTTCTAATACTGAAATTGAGTTTTCTTTTTACATACATTTTAAGCTGATATAAATAATGCCCCCACCACTAACCTCTTCAGAGTCCACACAAAGAACCACATTGATTTCTTCTTCTTTTTTTATCCAACTAAAATTGAATAAATTCACATAGAAAGCTGAAAAAAATTAATTGGAACTTTAAATTAACTGTTATTTCCACAGACTATGAGGAACAAATAAATACTTTCAAAGAACTAGATTCTGGGTAATTCTAAGGGAGCTCTGGTTTCAAATATCGTGTTGCTTCTATAACTCCTCAACAGAAGTTACCATTTGTTAGTATCAAAAATGTATTTCTTGTTTCCTGAATTAGCACAGTAGCTTCATATAATCATACTTAGTGACTAGTAAAATATATGTAAGCTGTGTTTCTATGTGTATGAAAGGTATTTGACAAGGAAGCAGTAAATTTACATGGAATACCTGTTCTAACAAGAAAAACTAATTGGTTAAAATTGAATCTTTCATTTGGTTTCTAATTCACAATGTACAGTCTTAATTGAAAAAATAAATTTGTCTACAAAAAATAGGTAATAATTGCTAGGGTTTAGTTAGTTGGGGTGTTTTTTTCTTAATGTGAGTACCCTGTGATTACCCAGCTCTTATGATGCTGCTAAGCCATACCCAGCCTGGTTTTTCACTGATTAATTTCAGAATGGGGTCTCAGCTTCCCGCTATGTTAACGCAACCTGAGCTGCAAACCCCATTAGGCATGCCACCATGTCCGTGAAAATGTACTCTAATGAGTTTTCCTACCTGGCCTGACCTGGAACCACAATTCTCCCCATTTCTGCCTCCCAAGATACTTGTGGTGACAAATATGCACCTCTATCAAAGTTTAGAAAGGGCCTTGTGAATTTTCCTTTCTAGGATTATAAGCTTGAAGCACAAGAATCTAGTCATTAGCTCTGTTTTATTAAAATGTCATCATTTTATTGTCTAGTGGGACATCTGAATTGCTTATATCTTCTCTCGAAAATAATTAATATATTGTCAACACATTCACAGTATGTATTTTCCTAAGAAGCAGAGCATAAAATTATAAACTCAGTTACTCATTTTTAATTTTCTAACATATATAAGAGCATCCTCTAGTAATTACATTAGTGCATTGTCCCTGGGTTTCAGTTAATTTATATAATATGAAACAACAAGGTAAATGTTATTTTCCACATAATTGGAAAGAGATGCATTATGCACATATCAAATTTCCTATGCATGATTAACTTTAACAGAGATTTAGTATACATTATAAAAAGATGAACCATTTATAATCAACCTCATGATTCTTATAATGGATCGTCCTAAAGGCTTTGGTAAAATGTTTGTTTTTATATTTTATCTTTTATACTTTAACAACAGGATAACAGACTGAAGCCAATAAACTTGAAGTCAAATTTGATATAATATTACACGATCCTTGCATGTCTAAATCATTTCCTCTTATCATTGACTATTATCATCTTCCAGTAGTTATATGGAGCAGTTACTATTCAACAAAGCAGTTGATGAGTATAATGCATCTTGATCAGTGTCACACTTCTCATCAGAGCACTTAACCATATGTGAACTGTAATGACATACGTTTGCTGGCAATACAGACGGCCATCCAGAAAAGGAAGTTTTCTGAATGCATGATCACCTCCAAATAGCCAATTACGTTTTTAAGTTTATTTTATTTTCAAGGTGATGTAAGGGATCACAGTTACCACCCTTTCCCACATTTTTCTTCCAGTTTCCCTCTCCCCTAGTTGTGAATTTCATTTTCAACATATTGTCTTGTGCATATCACTGTTGCATAGGTTCACTCTCTTCTTTGTCTCACCATTTTGTTGTTTCCTTCCCTTCCGTAATTCAACCTGGCACAATTTTTAAATTTTAGTATCACTTTTATTTTAAAGTATTGCATTTAAAGTAGAGTTTACATGTATTCTCCACTTAATTTCCCCACTGCAAAGTCTTATATTACCAGGATATATGTCTTGAACCAAATTCAGATTTTACTTGTATTGCATCAGTTTACCAACTGCGCCAATGCTTAGACCAAAATACCACATTGCATTTAGCCATCAATTTCAGTATTTTTCATGACGATGTTTTGGAGGATTCCTGACTGTCTTGCCAGCTTTCTTTCAGTCTAAGAAAATACTTGATGTAGTTAATTCATAAAAGACAGGGTTTAATTTTCTTCTCAGAGATGGAATGTCCAGCACTTGATGTGGCAGAGTTATCACTTTGGATCTTTAATGTACATGACAGAGGCCAGAAGCAGGTAAAGTATATTGTTCAATTCATGGACAGAAAGCAAAAAATAATGAGGAAGTAGAAGTAACCAGGATCCTGTAATTTTCTTCAGGGCTGCAACTCGAAAGGCCTATCTAAAGTTCTCAACAACTCCAATTCAACTATCCTGGGACTCAAACCTTCAAACCAGTTACCATTTCTTTACTTGTTCCAAACTGGTGTTGCAGCTAAGATTCCAGCAGTAGGTGAGGGAGCCAGCAGATGAGATCTAAAGTCTCAGTCTACCTTTAAAGACCAAATCAGTAAAGAAGGCTAAACGTTTGATAGAGTCCTAGCAGTACAAGTAAAGCCTTGTTTGTAGTAAGAGGCTTTAATTTGCTGACTACTTACAACTGTATTTGTTATCTCCTAATTCCCTAATGGGAAATTTGAAGTACAGAATTAAGCAAGTAGGATGTGGTAAGAACTTAGATTAAGGATTCCACTATTTCCTTTGAGAACTTATGATTTGTCTTGAAAAAAATCAAATATATAGATTTCTGACCCACAAAGATTCTTTAAAATGTACAGACTTGAAAACACAGAATGCTAGGTGTTGGTGGCTCTCACATCTTAATGAACTTTTTTAGGAGGCTGAGTTCTAGAGGACCTTGTTTTGAAGCAAAAAGTTCATTAAACTCTTTTACCCAAAATAAACAGAAAAAATGTTGGACTCATTGGTAGAGCACTAGCAGAGTGAGGCATATATGGAGAGGAAATGAATCTCTGGGTAACTACAAGAAAAAAGAAAAGACAGTAGACATTTCTCAACAGGAAATAAAGGGATTATTTGTAGATTTGTATTCAAGTCCACAACTTCACAGAATAAAGTAGGTTTTTAGCAATTACTCTTGCACTTCAAATAATAATAAGCCAGACGATAACAAAATAAAGATGGATAGGAATATGTAATTATAGTACAACTTATACATATATACATAGATGTGTATATAGTGTATGTGCATTGCTATTTATTGTATGAATGTGTATGAAAGTTTGAATACAAACGTAAAAAACTGAACAAATTAATATTTTAATGTGTTCAGGTTTGTTTGGTTAGGAAGACTTTACTGGTCTCAGTAAAGATGCTATGAGAAAGGATGATGAGTAGGTAATAATAGCTTTGTGTGTTTCATAGCCATTTATTCTGTTGCCATTTGGGGATTTTATTAAACATATTTCATACCATTTTATGATGAATATATAATTTTAAAAATCAATAAAGTCATGTCATGTATGGAGACATATTTATGAAAATAATGTTAGAAATGACTGGGAGATACACACTATAGGGAAGAATAAGTCATAATTTAAAAAAAAATCTTCCAGTAAGTCTGACAGCAAAAGATTGGCAGGGTAGTCATCAAGCCAAGCCATTAAACTAGTGAAAAAAATACCTGGGAGTAATCCAACTATTAGACTGAAACAAGGAAGGTGAGACCAACATGACTTGCTTAACGCTCTTCAAAAGGAAAATTAACATTATAGGAATATTCTATACAACATGCCATGCTATTAAAGTGATAAGGACAGAAAACTTCATATGCTGAATTTGTTATAGTAATAATAACTAAATTGAAAACAAAGGACTTAAATGTTCAACTCTAAAAACTAGAACAAACATAAAATCAAAATAAAAGAATACTAATTAAGATATCTTAGGCATATATACAAAAACAGTAAGTCAACTTGCCAGAGATTTACCTACACATTTATATTTCTAAGCTAATTTACATCTAAGATACAGAATCAGAATTAATGTCCCCAAGACATGACTATATAAAGAAAATGTTATACATATTCATATGTATAACATTATACATGACCTGCAATATATGACATACGTAACATATAGGACATTTGGTGTTTATATTTGTTATTATGTAATTCAACATCATTAAATACACAAAAGAGTAAGAAATTATGTAGGAAAATGGATGGAACTGAAAAGCATCATGTTAAATGAGATAAGTTAAGTTCAGAAAGACAAATATGTCTTCCCTCAAGGCTAAATCAAGAAATAATAATAAGATATCAGTGTACAAGATAATAATCTGTATAGTGAGGAAACCAGAGCAGATAAAGAAGGAGATTGGATAAGCTGATGGAAGTGAATATTATAGATGCACATTATATATTATATTTGCAATATGTATATATGTATATATTTTATATATATTTGAAATATTAAAAATGAAAAAAATAATCATTTTAAAACAACAGTTTTATAAACTGATGAATAAAATCTGATGATAATGGTCTGTATTTACGTTCCACATAAGGGTAAAATGCGCGTATATGCTTTATATCTAGATAAAAGTCTTATTAAGTTGTATCTTATGCCTAAATCATGTTGCTTACTTATTAATGTTAAATTGAAAATATGTCCTCTCTTAGGCTCAGGGTAGCCTATTATTATCAGATTGCTTCCTATCTTATTTCTACTTTGATAAATGGTATGTAGGTATTCATGATATTACTTAATTTTAAATTATTGTATTAAGATGCATATATTTACAACACTGAATGATTATTAACTTGAATTCTGTTTCATATGATTGCAGCAGTAACTTCTGTTAATTTTGTATGTATTAAGAAAGCAATTTAAGCCTTTGTACATTTCCTTAATTGATTTCTAAACCCCTATTTTTATTTAATATTTTTATTTGTTTGTTTGCTTGTCCTCCCCCACCTTAAATAGTTTATTTCCAACACAGTGTTCAGTGAGTATCACTGTTGAATTTGTTTACGTTTTGTCCACTATTTCTGTGCTGCCTTTCTCCTCCTCAAATCAGATAAACTTTCATAGAAAACAAAAGATCCAAAAAGCTAAAACAGAAACAAAAGGGGGAAAACAGAAGCAAAAGAAAAACATAAATTAAAATTAAAAAAATAAGAAGCTTTTGCTTCTATTTCTTGGAGTTCAGTTAGCAGGAGGTACTCATGTAATTCTTTTGTATTTATTTTCTGCTTACTTTACAGGCATAAAGTAGGCAAAGCAGCATGAGGGATCAGTCCAAACTATTTATCTCTAATATGACTTATGTCGAGTTTTTCTCTATTGCCCCTATTGGCTGTCATTAGGTAACTTCCACGAATGATGGTAGAGGAAGCAGTTTTCCATGAAGCCATGTGCCATCATTCAGGAAGTCCCTAAAATCACACAGTCTTATAGTCTATGAACAGATGGCAAGGACTCAAGAATGTGAAGATTTTATGGAATAAGTAAGAAAATGCCATGGGCAAGACAGAGTACTTCAACACTATAAAACTGACTTTAAGATTACTTTTTAAGGAAATGTTTGCAGTAGAACTCTGACAATCTTTTGTCTAAGTATTTAATGATAATTTATAAAAGTTAGAATGTACAGTAGTAAAAACAAAAGAACATGATAGAAATGGTTTAATCCTCTTCCATCATCCACAGCCATAGGTTTTAATGATAGGTGTTGTTTTGGCCTCTTCAACTTTTTTTTTTTGCTCACTCCAAATGAAACCCAGTCATCTTCCTCTTTTCCTTTCCTTTCCTTTTGGAGTTAGTATGCATTAATAGTATGAGGGACTTCCATCAGGTGGCTGTGTAAATGTATTCAGCATGTTCTGAAAAGTTTTTTACACTTTCATTACATTTATACAGCTGATCTCCCTCACATGTACATGTGTGTGCATGTGCACAACGGGTATGATGTATGTAGATTCACCCTCTTCCAACTTGATATTAATTCTTTTCCATTCCACCTTTCACTGATCATGCACTACAAAGTCCTCCTTTTTCCTTCATGTTCTGTTTTTTTCATTAGTATTATCATCATTATCACCACAACCATGTTGACCTTTCTGTTCATTTACACATTTTCAGTTTCATTTTCTGTTCTTTGTGCCACTAATAGCCCTAACCATCTCTAGCACAGCAAAGCAGAACAGAGTAGTTATTCTTCTTTGAGTAATATATATTAGTCCTTTTATCTTAACATCAACAGTGGTTTCTGTGGCAGAAAATAGATTATTAAGGGACAAAATACTACCAAACTAGATACTTTATTATGAAATTCAAATAATCTACACACAGACCTGTGCAAATATAAGCACTAATTTTACTTTCTAAGTCTATTAAGCATTAGTATATTCATGCTTGAGTGTTTAGTCCTTAGCAATTATCAAATAAAATGAATTTGTAACTTCAATATTAAAAATTTAAAATACTAATGTTTTAAAATAGCATTTTTTAGATTTGTAATAGCTAGAGGAAAAAATCACCTTAAAATTATCTCTTCTAAGCCAGGTGCTGGCACGGTGGCTCAGGCCTCTAATTCTAGATACTCAGGAGGATGAGATCTGAGGATCAATGTTCAAAGCCAGTGTGGGCACAAAAGGACCTGAGATTCTTATCTCCAATTAACCTCTAGAAAATGGGAAGCGAGGACTGGCTCAAGGGTAGAGTGGTAGCCTTGACCTGAAGAGCTCAAAGACAATGCCAGGCCCAGGGGTAGAGTGGTAGCCTTCAGTTGAAGAGTTCAGGGACAGTGCCCAGACTGAGTGGAAGCCCTATGACCCCCACAAAAAATATCTCTTCTAATTTACAAAAAAATGAAATGAATAAGCATTGATAAATATTGGTGCACAATCCATCTTTTAATATTAATTATTTATAATAGTTAATAATGGCTATTAAGTAGATATTAGAACATAGTGTACATTCTCCTTATAATTCATATTGTTTCTGCTTTATTTTAAATACTTCTTTTCAGCATAGTTTTTCAGGTCATTGAACAAAGTCTTGTGTAAAGAAATCATGTTGCTCATATTGATATTTATGTGGACTATTATCCACTTCACATTGAATCTCTTTTTGTCTACAAAGTTGAACCTTAAGAAATAACAGAAAGTAATGTATGCTATTTTAAAACAGTGTGATACAGATCACAACAGAAACTTGATTATGATAATTTCAAGGCTCTGAGAACAGACAAATGAAGAAAATCACACAGTTATCTAATTTACAGATCAAACTGTTATTTTGCAGGCTTGTTGCATTCTGACTATAAATCATTCATGGACATTGTAGCAAAATGGCATCCTTAACAATCATTCTCACAATTGTGGCTGTACTCATGACTAATAACATTCTGATTGTGGTGAAAACAAGAAAGGTTAGCTTAAGCTGGAGGATATATGCATTTGTGGAGTTGAACTGCATTAACACATGAGATTAAATAATGTAAGATTTTTCTTTAGTCTCTTTAATTGGACTTTTATTGGAGGTGTCTATTATGAACCTCTTGGTTGAAATTTAAAAATCTACCAAAAATCTTTATAAGATTTGTCTATTATCAAACATCATAATGCAGAATATGAAAGTCATAGATATTATAATTTGGAGTTTATGTATTATTAACAGGAAGGATAGTTTATAACCAATAATGTTCTAAAGTACATTTATTTTTCAAGATATTTCTTCCACCTGTGTTCCCTGTCTGGTGTCTTTACCTGGTAGTAATTATTTTCCATTTTAAGAAACTATAGTAAAGTCAAATTTGTATAGATTTCATGACCTTTTAAGTACAGTCATTACACAAACAGAAAGTTTGCCCCAAAATGGTCTTCAGTGCTTACAGTTAATGGTAACCAAGATGTGATCACATTTGTTCCTCAGGACATTCTAGCAAATTCCATGATTGGATTTAATGAGAATTTTCCTATTTGTGTATTGCAGAAGATGGGCTGACATCCAGCTTTGGCTGTCATTTAAGATTGAAAGCCTGCTAACTATAAAATGTATCTGTTTAAACTACAACTGCACTTCTCTGTATGGTTATTGCTGTGCAGAATATATTCTGTCAAGTTACTTTTTACAGTTGGTCAAATCTTGACCATTCATATAGCAATGAATTCAGTCTACTAAGATGTCCATTTCATAACTCTCTCTTTCAAGTTTGAAGCATACTTCCAACTGCTGAATAAAATACAATCAGAGATTAAAAACTGAAGCTGAAAGAAGTAAATGTTTATAGAGAAAATATTTAAATATAGGGCCGGGAGTTTAGCCTAGTGGTAGAGTGCTTGCCTAGCATTCACGAAGACTCGGGTTCGATTCCTCGGTACCACATACATAGAAAAAAGCCAGAAAAGGTGCTGAGGCTCAAGTGGTAGAGCTCTAGCCTTGAGAAAATCCAAGGACAGTGCTCAGGCCCTGAGCTCAAGCCCAAGACTGGCCGAAAAAAAGAAAATAGTTAAATGTGTGAAGAAAGAATACTATTCATATGTATTCAAAGAACTTCCTTTAGGCTAAATTTATGTTATATTTTAATCAAATAGTACTGGATCTCTCCCAAGCTACAACTGAAGATGTTTAAAATTTATTCAATATATTGTATTGTATAAAAGCTTGTCTTGTCACTTTGCCCAGATATGACTATTAACTTACATTCTTTCAAACATTGGGAACTGGAGAATAAAGATATTACAAAGATGGGCACAAATTATGGTTTAAAAAAGCACCAAGGGGAATTACCAAAGATGTGAATCTCTCAAGAACATGATGATAAAATGTTGGGATAAGAGAGGAAAACGTGAGGTATAGAATGACAGAATAATATAATGAGATTAAAGAATGAAACTACTAAGGAAATGAAATAAACCTTTAAACAATTTTAAAATTTGCAAAGAGTAAAACAATTATTATCATGCCAAATATATTCCATACTTATGAGGAATATTGTGTGCCTTCTCATGCAGAGTTTCTAGCAGTTGTCCTGTTAATCAAATTAGGACTTTTTAAATGTCTAACTTTGTGAGTGAAATTGCATTAATTTTCTCAATCCTCATACTGAGATGTTAGAAATAATATTTTCATATTATATACGTGGAAAAACATTTTATTACAGTTTCCCATTATAATGTGTTAGAATACATTGCTTTTTGAATTTTAATCATGAAAATTAAAAAATCCTTGAAACAGTCTCAAAAACCTGCTGTCTTACTAAATTCACAATAATACTACAACTATTATTATTATAACATTATTCCATAACTTTAGATATATGTGTTATTGTTCTGATGAGTTTTATTTATGTGCATATATATGTATAAATACATATATATATATATATTCATGTTCACCCACATATCTAACTTTTTTGGTCCTGTCTTTGTTTTGTCTTGGATTAGAACATTGTCTGTTTTTGGTTTTGCTGAGCGTTTTTTTATTTTTTGTTTTTTCTATCATAGAGCTTGAACTCAGGGCCTGAATGATCTCCCTTGGATTTTTTTTTCTTACTTAAATGTAGTTCTTTACCATTTGAATGATTGTTCCATTTTTAGTGTTTTGCTGTTAATTAGAGATTGGAGGCTCATGGACTATTCTTTCCTGGGTAGCTTTGTACAGTTGTCTTCATAGCTCATCCTTTTGAGTAATTAGAATTGCATGCATGACCCACCAGTGACCAGTTACCTGTATTTTTTAATATTATTATTATTTCCCCTCAACAATCAATTTGATATATTTTTCTTAGTAAAAATATACTGACAAGATTATTTTTCTGAAAAGTTTGTATACTACATATCAATTTTTAAAAGGATTTAACAACGAGTAAGTTTACATGATCATTTTTTCCTACAGTTACCTTTAAAGACAATTTGATTTTCATCTATTAGTGTTTGGCTGGAGAAGATATCAATATTACTTACTATTCTTCCTTTCAGGAAACTATTTCATTTTTTTATGTTTGATTAAAAGATTATTTTTACTTTGTGTCTCTTTTTCCTCTTTATTCTATTAGTGTCTATGTTTCTCTCTCTCTCTCCCTCTCTCTTTCTCCTTCTATGACTTTCTCTCTCTATTTGCTTATTCTAGTAGGTTTTTTATTGCAATTCTACTATGATGAACTTTACTTGTTTAATTAGTAGTTATCATATTTGGAATTTGTTGGGTTCTTGGCTCGGCCCATAGGCAAAATTCAATATTATTAGGAAAGGGAAACTAATTTACCAGGGGTGAAAATTAATAGACTCTTGATACAAAACAGTGTGAACAAGCTGATTAGACTCAAATTGTATGTAGAGCTAAACACATTGAGACTGAAAATAAATGGTTCATTAAGAAAATGGCAGCTTTCACTGATTACAAATTTGGCCATATATTATGCATTTCATATTATGTACATAAAATATTTAATGATGGACTCCTACTGATTTGCTTGGCAAGTTGAACAAGTGTTGAAATGATTAAATAAACAAATTTGTTTAAAAATAAAAAAACTGAAACAATGAGAACTATGCAAGTTTTGTTAACAAAGTAGTCTGAAGTATTTAATCATTTTTCACAAACACATATATACATATATATTACATAGTAAAAGATGTATATGCTGAGGATTCCATATGAAAATGGGTAATAAATATGTATTTAAACATCCAAGCCATATGCATGTCTAAAATGAAAAATGAAGTTTGAAATAGGTTTAGAGGTTTTCTTGTTAAAAATCCTTTTACTTTTTAAACTGACAATTCAAATTTTCACACTACTAGAGCATCACATAGTATTTCACTCATTACTTGCATTGTGTAATATTCAAATCAAGATATGTGTCTCCCCGCAAATAGGTATTAGGCTTTACAATGAATATTTCTATATTGTTTGAAACATGTAGTTAGTAAAAGAAAATTTCTCTTACTAACAAAATTTAAATTGATAATTAACTTAATTCTTATTTTAAAGCTAAATGCAGGCTAATCTTTCACAATTACTTTAATTCTCATTGCCATGAAACTACTTTTTAATAAAAAAAATACTGCTCATAAAGAAATGTTAGCTGGGCATTAATGGAAGTACTTAAAATCCGAGCTTTACCAGACAGAAGTTTGAACCATCCTGGACAGACAAATTTGCCTGGGTAAGCCAAGACTGAAATGATGGCTCAAGTGGTAGAACACATTCTTAGCAATGAATCAGAGAAAGTGACAGATCCTTAATACTAAGTCATAATGGTATTTTCTTTCATGAAGCCTTAGTAGCCTCAAGTCTCTACAAGTTCTCACAGCATCATTTAACAATAAAAAGATCCTTTAAATCTTTATTACTACATAAAGTATAAACATAGCTATCTTGAAAATACATTCTTTGCTTTATCTCAACCTAAACAACTTACAACTTTATACTAAGATATTGACATGTATGATATCATTGTATAAAGTTTCCTTCAGTATTAATTAATTAATTACACGCTGGTTTATATGCATAGTTAATAAAAAGTAATAGTCTTAATGAAATACAATGAAAGTGCATTTTTCTTTTTTTCCTGAACGTTCTATTAGATTCATTTTTTCTTCAAATATTATTTGTATTTTATTGTCAGGGTAATATATGGAGGGGTTACAGTTACATTCATCAGGTAGTGGGTACATTACTTCTTGAACATTACCCTCTCGTGTTTTTATTTCCTTTTACTTCCCCCAACCCTCTCCCAATCATCTTGTTTTTCCCTTCCCTTCCCTATTTCAAATCAGCAAATAAACTTATATACAATATACCAGGTAATAAAGTCAGATACAGTAACCACATGAGATTAACCATAAGAGGAATAAAAAGAGAAAAAAAGTAATGATGTAGTTCATTAAGAAAAACAACCACAAAGATAAGCCCCTTGTTTCCATATTCTAGAGTTCACTCTTATATCCAATTCACCATGAGAAAACCAAAGATGACACTATGAATCTAAGTGGTATAGCACTAGCCTTGAGAAAAAAGGGATAGTACACAGGCCCTGAGTTCAAGCCCCAGGACCCACAAAAAAAGGGAATTTTTGAGCAAGATGTTCAGGTGGTACCCAGGGACAGTGACCGTTTAATGTGATCGGCGGAGTTTAAACATATCTAAATATCAGCACTCTGAAAATCACTTTACCTAAACGACTTTACCTAAGGTGTGTCTTGGTTGAGAGTGTAAGCATAGTTCATTTTTTTCATACATTTTTATTGTAATTAACAGAAGGGTTACATTATATTCACCAGAAAGAAGGTGCATTACTTCACAAACATTGATATCCTTTCTCATGTCTTGGTCCCCATTTCATCCTCCCTCCACCCCCGCCCCTCATCTTGACTTCCCCCCTACCCTTTCCTATTTCAAATAACCAAATAAGCATATATACAATATATCAGATACCAAGATAAAATAACACAACAATATGAGAGAATAAGGGACAGCAAAAGAGATGAGAGATAACATAGTACATTAAGGACAACAATCACTCATTATATGGCTTTTGTTTCTATTTCCTGGAGGTCTTTCATTTAGCCTCATCCTATATGGCCTTATGTATCTAGGTTTTGTTCTATTGTAAATCTCTGCTAAGAGAGCCCAAGGATTCTGCTTATTATGACAAATGAGGGAAATCATTGAGCCTATGTTCCTTTGAGTCTGGCTTACTTCACCTAATGTGATTTTCACTCTTTCCATTTCCTTACAACTAGGGAAATGTCATTCTTTCTGACAGCAGCATAGAATTCCATAGTGTGTAAATACCACATCTTGTTGATCCACACATCACCTGAGGGGCATCTGGATTCGTTACATATCTTTGCTATGGTAAATAGTGCTGCAATGAACATCATTGTGCTAGTGGATTTAGTATGTCCTTGTTTCTGGACGATTGGGTAAATGCCAAATAGTGCAATTGCTGTGTCATAGGGGAGCTCTATGTTTAGTCTTTTGAGGAACTGCCATACTGCTTTCCATAGCGATTGAGTTTATACTCCCACCAACAGTGTAGTAGTGATCCCTTGTGGCCACATCCACATCTGTTGTTATTAAATTTCTTGATCAGGGCCATTCTAACTGGAGTGAGGTGGAATCTTAGAGTTGTTTTGATTTGCATTTCTTTTATGGCCAGAGATGTCAAACACATGTGTCTATAGGCCATTCTTAATTCTTTTTCAGAGAAGACTCTCTGAAGTCTTTGGTCCATCTTTTAATGGGATGGTTGTTTCTTTGGAGATTAGTTTTGGAGTGATTCAATTTTTTGAGCTGTTGATATATTTTACATATGAGGCTTTTGTCTGTTGTATGGTTAGTGAAGATCTTCTACTCTGTAGGCTTTCTAGTTAGTTTGCTGTCTATGTCCTTTGCCATACTATTGTCATATATATCCAAAAATCCTCTCAAACTTATAGAAAATAACTTGTTACTGCTTGTTGTGCTGTGTGAACAGTGTTGCTTATTCTAAATGAACAGTCACATGAAGAAGAAATTGAATAATTTCGAATAATTTAGGTATTTACAGGAAAATAATTAAAGTTGTTGTAAATTGCAATGCAAAATAGATTAAAGTAACATTATTTAGATAAATTATCATTTTCTACCCAGAAGTAACCTTATCAAGAAAAAAATTGAAAAGTACAATAAAAATTTGTAAGAAACATTATATCCCTTGTGTAACAGTAAATATATGCATTGTGTTTAATTATATAATCCATTCTCCTGAACCCTTTGTTTTCATAGGAAAGACTTTCCAATAAAGTCTTGCAGCTATATGTAGCCCTGTGACATCAGCTCTACAGACAAGAGGCCTCATGAGATGTATAGGAAGTCTCCATGAAAAGGTTTAGGTCTTTCCTTCTTTTCACGACATCCTGACATCATAGTGACATTTTCTGGGACAATGGGGCCTCTGACTAGACTGCAGATATATTAAATTGTGAAAAAAAGAAGCCTGGGTCCCTTGAGAATAATGCATATGTCTGATCACTGATAAACTGTCTATTTCTGAGATTATTTTTGTCTGAGAAATGTCAATTCCCATTTTGTTCCAGCCACTATGATGGATATTGTCACTTTGATGAAGCAAAACACAACACCTATCTGTTACTAATAGTAAAGTTTATTTTTGTAAACCTATTTTGGACCAGGTTGAAGGATTATTTCAAGGGTATTCATTACTAATTAGGTAACATATAGTATATTAATCATCCAAAGGATAATATAAAATATTATGCTAGTTTATTTTTTAATGTCTTGTTAATTCTCTGTTCAAAATCTTGTCTGTACATGATTTTGCAAAATGTTTTTGTACAGTAATAAACACTATGTTATTAAAATCACCAAGATAAATAAAATTACAAAATTATTTTTGTTATATATACTTTCAAATGAATAAAAGGAAAACACAGGTGAGGCTAAAGGACTATAGAAATATTGTCATGATTTTCAGAATGAATAGTTTTTTTCAGATTTACAGATGAGATTTTAGATAATTTGTGATTACCAAATCTTTTATTTCTAATAGTTATTAAAGAAATGGCAATTTCTACATAGAAAATTCTGGACAATGGAAATAATTATTATATGTACTTATCATTGCTGAATTCTGTCATTACAGGGAAAAGCTTAGTATAGTCAGAAAACTTGCTGATGCTCAAGCGCTAAATGTGGACTCTGTTCATTCTGTGTATTGAAAATGAACTCAGTACTGAGTACCTTCCCCAGAGATTGTCTTAAATTCCCAGTCTGCCTTAGAATGGAGAGTTGTGGTTCAGATTGAGGTGGGCTGTGGTAAAACAAGGTGCTTCCCAGATACATTTATCATTCAGTTAGCAATTCTATGTAACCCACTTTCATATCTTCCACTTAGTCCTTCAAAGAATTTTCCAACATCCTTCCTAGTAGGGCATGTATTTCTCCTGGAATCCAAAGCCCCTTGAACTGCAGCTCGTGGGCTTGGATTTGGCATTTGATAGTCTAAGTATTTTTGGTATGTGCAGGAAAGAGTTGGAGTCTTCTTTCTTTGTACAACTGCTTCTCTCCCTTTTAATATTATTATTAAGTATCTGGTTCAACAGAAAGAGTCTAGTAAAAAGTTGAAGAGGAAGGACATAATGGTTTGTAAAATACTAGTTAACTGTCAAAAAACTTACAATTATGTATAAATTTGTGTTTCCCAATTCATCTCCTTATATTGGAGAGTTACCAGCCTGTGTCAGAGAATAGTAAATAGATGTTGCCATCTGTCCTAAAATTCTTACATTGTTGTTTTAAAAGGAAAAAAAACCAAAACTTTTGGTTTTAAACAATACTTCTTACATACAGATATGCTTTGATTATTGTCACTATCATAAAAACAAAATAGAGACCAGAAGTTGGTCATGGGGCCAGTAAATGTTGGGCAACCTGTCTGCATAAGACAGTTGACAAGTCTGAGTTCTTTATAAAAACTATTATTTTGGAACTGAGAGTATGGCCTAGTGGTAGAGTGCTTAAGCAGTATGCACAAAGCCCTGACTTCGATTCCTCAGTACCAGAAACACAGAAAATTCTGGAGGTGGTACTATAATTCAAGTGGTAGAGTACCACCCTTAAGAAAGTGCCCAGTGGGTTTGGAGTTTAGCCTAGTGGTAGAGTGCTTGCCTAGCATGCACGAGGACCCAGGTTCAATTCCTTGGTACCACATACATAGAAAAAAAGCCAGAAGAGGTGCTGAAGCTCAAGTGGTAGAGCTCTAGCTTTGAGAAAGTCCAAGGACAGTGGTCAGGCCCTGAGTTCATGGCCCAGGACTGGCAAAAAAAAGAAAAAGAAAAGAAAGTGCCCAGACCCTCAGTACAAGCCCAAGGACTGGAAAAAGAATATAGAAATAGGTACTTTAAAACACTGTATAGGCAAAGAAACAAATAATGAAAGGAAAATATGAATGTATCGTAACAGAGTATTGAGCAAATTAAACAAAATCAGCCATCTATGGAGTATTTCCCTCTAGAAACAATCCACATAAATGGGAAAAACGGCTTGTATACTTGGTACATATGATTTGATTATATCCAGATTTACAATCTGAGTAGTTATTATTATAATCATTTGCTCTTCTCTGCAGAAACTCACCAGGAATGTTTGTCCTTCAGTTGTGTTTATATTCATTGATTCAATTACGTCTATATGTTCTTCGTTATGTGGTGCTAAGGGGAAAAGAGAAAAATAAATAAATTGGACAGCAAAAAGCACACACAAAGTCCTGCCTTAATCTCTACACTGAGGAGAGAGTAATTTCCATCCAATTATTTTTTAAAGAAGTGTTTCATAATTAAATCTCAAATTGTACATGTATTTAGTGGGTTTGATTTTCTCATTTAGAATAAAATCATTTTAATAGAAGATATAATTAAACTAAGACATTAGGAGTTTAAGAATAGATGCTAGCTCCTAGATATTTACTAGATTAATCTATTAATTTTATGTTTTGAGTCATAATGTTTGAAGAATAAAGTTATCTGGAAATATAATTGAAGTTGCGTTAAAAATGAAAAAAATTATTCCATTATTTTAGGGGAGTCTTTTGTTCCCTAGTGGTATGCTTTACATCTGTTTAATTGAAGTACTGTGGTTCCAGCCAAGTAGTAATTAGTAATTCTGGGGAAATGGCACCATTAATCCCAGATCTCTACTGTCTTACAATATGGCATGCAACCTACAACCACAAATGGTGAGGGGAGATATCGCTACACTTTACAGGAAATGATTTTATTATTCTGATTTTACATATTACATGCTACATAATTCCTTGTGGTAATAAAGCCCAAATCCTGGTTTGTATACACAAAACAACCAGTAAAAACTGAAATAGTACATGATTCAATAACCTCATTGCTGACGTCACCAAAAAGAAATTCTACATGATTACTAGAAATTTAGAACATTCTACTGTATAAGTTCTAGATTTATTAAATTTAACTTTATTGTAAATTTTATTATAAAGCTGTTGTACAGAGCGGTTACAGTTACATAAGTAAGGGAATGAGTCCATTCCTTGCCGAACATTGGTAGCCCCTCATATTTTACTCCCATTTTTTTTCCCCCACAAATATCCCCCGAAGTTGTAAAATTCATTTCTAACATATCTTGTGAGTATTGCACTTACCTTGGTTCATGCTTTGTTCTTTGTTTAACAACTTTGATATTCTCCTTCCCATCCTCAAATCCGATAAACATATAAAGAGACACAGTGTACCAAAATCAAAAACAGTGACAACTGGGGATAAATTAAAGAAAAAAATGAAAGGAAAAATAAATAATTTAACACAATACATTGAAAACAACAACCTATTATTTTCATATCTTGGAGCCCACTTCAAATTACTATCATTTTGAATGGTCATATGTACATAGCTAGTGAGCTATTATGATTCTCTGCTAGAAATATATGAGATTTATACTAATCGTTAATTATTATTAATTATTATTAAGGAAGTAGTCTAGCAATTAGTATACACTATGTATCTAGGAGTTAGTGAACAGAACAGCAAAGAGCAAGAAAAATAGAACGAAAAAATAAAATTAAAATAATAAAAGCACTTGAATATTGTAATTAGAAGTTTTTTTCAATTTATTTTGCGGATCTTGTATCTCCACTAGGTCTGCTATCTAATCTCTTGATGTTGCTTTTAATTTCCTTGTATTGGTCAGGCTTCCTTTGGGCTTAATTGGTTTCTCAAATCAGTTTGAGCAAAATCTCTATATTATTATGGCTCACTTGCTATAATCTCAAGCTGTGGACTTTTTCCTGGAATGGGGAAAACTGGTTACCTGCAGAGAGCTTAATTAGATCCCAGTTGCACCTCTGCCATCTTCCATTGATCCTTCAGATTTTCTTAGTTGATTCTATTTGGATACTAATTGAAATTTATAAACTCTTATTTCTGCACTTTACACAAATATTTACATAAAATCAAATATAATATCAAATTGTCTTTATATTTTCTTTTTCCATAACCAAATGAAAGTATAGAAGCAAATTGTTTACAACATCCACTGCATATTTCTTAAAATTGTACACACAGGGCCGGGAGTTTGGCCTAGTGGTTAAAGTGTTTGCCTAGCATGTATGAAGACCCGGTTCGATTCCTCAGTACCACATACATAGAAAAAAGCCGGAAGTTGTGCTGAGGCTCAAGTGGTAGAGCTCTAGCCTTGAGAAAGTCCAAGGACAGTGCGCAGGCCCTGAGCTCCAGCCCAGGACTGGCAAAAAAAAAAAAAATTGTACACACAATTGCTCTGCAGATGTGTGTGTTCAGAAAATTGCACTATCTCTGATCATTTGTGCTCAAGACTGGTGCAAAACCATTTGAGCTGCAACTTCAATTTCAGCACTTTTTGTTTGTTTGTTAGCTTATTTATTTATTTTTATGTTAGTTTTGAGCCCTAACTCAGAGCCATAGGTGTTTTCCTGAGCTTTTTTGCTCAAGGTTATTATCATACTAACACATAAACCACAGCTTCATTGGAACTAAATGGAGATCTCATGGACTTTTCTGTTGGGCTGTCTTAATACATTAATCCTTAAATCTCAAACTCCTGATTAGCATGAACCATCAGTCAGAACTTCAGTCCTCAGATTTCAGTCTCCTGAGAAGCCAGATTTACAGGTGAGAGTCACAGTGATTTGATTTCTACAGTTTTACTTTTATAATATTACTCATTTTTGCATTTCAAAAAGACATGTCAATGTTCAAAAATAAATTTTATGCCTTTTTTCATACTAGAGCTGTAAAATTGGAGAACTGTGAAAATATTTGTGGGATAAAAATCTAGGCCAGCCTTTGGTTAATCTCATATTGTTGTTGTATCTGACTTTGTTACTTGGTATATTGCATACATGTTTATTTGTTTATTTGAAATGGGAAAGGAAGGAGGGAAAACAAGATGATTGGGAGGGAGTTGGGGGAAAGAAATGGGGACAAAGACACAAGAAGGGGTATCAATGTGTGAGAGGTAATGTACCTACTATCTGGTGAATGTAACTGTAACCCTTCTATACATTACACAGACAATTTTTAAAAAGTCTGTACTGGGATTGTGGCCTAGGGGAGAGTGTTTGCCTATCATGCACAAAGCCTAGGCTCCTCAGTACCACATGCACAGAAAAAAAATTTCACAGAAATGGCACTGTGGCTCAAATGGTAGAATGCTAGCACAAGGACAGGACTGATGCCCTGAGTTCAAGCCC
The DNA here is from genome assembly GCF_031878675.1 of Megascapheus bottae. Lineage (NCBI taxonomy): Eukaryota > Metazoa > Chordata > Mammalia > Rodentia > Geomyidae > Megascapheus > Megascapheus bottae. The sequence goes on from NC_143527.1 coordinate 31,461,028, forward strand.
TAGGACTGTCAAAATAAAAGTGTAAAAACCCTTACTTTGTTTCATGAACTTCCAAATTTGCAATGTTTTCCAATTCTGTAGTTTTCCTATTAAATATTAAGAATTCACATTTTACTAGAATCTGTTAGTGACAGAAATAACTGAAGTGCCTCTCTTTTCTCAGCATCATTCAATTTGGATTCTGTAAATGAACAGGGGAGGTCTTGGATAGTTTCAGTACCATGTATTTTGTCCATCCATCCACTCATAATCATGCTGTCCATCAGAATTTTCTCCACACATATCTGAAATTAATTGCAGAGAAGGGCACTCACCAATGATAATTTCTTTCGCATCCACATCTTACAGTATGTTTATTGATTACATTATACAGTCAGAAACTACAACATGTCACAAATCTATTTCTAAATGGTTGACAAAATTGCTGTGCTTTGGACAGCTTCGAAATCTCTGCTGCCTGGGAGAGTTGGTAATGCAAAAGCATCCGAAAACTTGTCTATATGTTCACGCTGCCTGGTTTCTTTTCCTCTTTGGACTTAAGGAGTAGTGCCATTATAACATTATAATTTGTGACAAGTGATCTGTGAACACAGGGACTCAGGTCAAATTACTATTTTGATATTTTTTCTATTATGTGTATCATTTAAAACAAATTCCAATGATTATTCTATTCATAATAATTCAACACAATATTTTATAAGTCAAAACCATATGTTAAAATGAGCCAGCTATGCATACCAGAATTGAATAAAAATGCAGTTGTTACTAAGGTGATAGAATAACTTTGCTGTTATTAATATGTATGAACTTAAAAAAAACCTCTTGTTCATAGCATTTATTAAACTGGAATTAAAGTTTTTAATTCTATTTTACAAACAGTAGGAAAAAATAAAAGTTTTTATAATTCCAGTATCTTGGGGGGACAGTTCAAGTAAGTTTATTTAATTCAAAAGAAATGAAGACTAGCATGTGATCTAATGCCCAGACACTGTTTATTGAAAAAATAAGTTCTGAAGAAATCCAAGATAGGAAATAAGAACTGCAATTTAGTTATTATTTGCTAAGCCTAGCTTTTTTTTTTTTTTTTTTTGCCAGTCCTGGGCTTGAGCTCAGGGCCTGAGCACTGTCCTTGGACTTTCTCAAGGCTAGAGCTCTACCACTTGAGCCTCAGCACCACTTCTGGCTTTTTTCTATGTATGTGGTACCGAGGAATCGAACCCGGGTCTTCATGCATGCTAGGCAAGCACTTTAACCACTAGGCCAAACTCCCGGCCCAAAGTTTATCTATTTTTTTTTTTGCCAGTCCTGGGCTTGAGCTCAGTGCCTGAGCACTGTCCTTGGACTTTTTCAAGGCAAGAGCTCTACCACTTGAGCCTCAGCACCACTTCTGGCTTTTTTCTATGTATGTGGTACTGAGGAATAGAACCCGGGTCTTCATGCATGCTAGACAAGCACTTTAACCAAAAGGCCAAACTCCCAGCCCCACTAAGCCTAGCTTTACAGGAAATGTACAAGTACCACTAGTGAATGTTTACATGGGCATTTGCACATATGCACATACACAAATTTAGGTAAATGTACATTATAAACAAAAAGTATGCATACAGGAGTTTTTATGAACACATGCATTCATAAACCATAATTTAGAGCACATATTCTATCATTCACACTCTTTGGTCACTGGCTGATTTGCTATGATAATTTGCTATCTCCTGTAGTTTTCAAGGACCCAATTAAAATTTTCAATTACAAATCCATGTAGAAAACAAAGTATTTTCCCCAGTTATGTTTGTCATTACTGATCAAAATTTTTGTCTCGGTGTCAATCTTTTAAAACGCTATTCTCCAAAATATGAAAACTGGCCTGCTAAATTTCAAACTTGTTTCAGGTTTATACCCAAGTTAAGACTTTTCATAGCTAGCTCTTGTTTACAATATCAAATCCATATTTAGCACTTCCTTCTCCATACTTCCGTGGCTGACCTCGAACATTATCACATGCTTCTTGTGTACTCAATTTAAGGTTGGCCTTTGGACACTAGATTAACAGTTTTCTTCTTTCTCTCTCTACCATTTTAAACATTTGCTCTGAATCTCTCCTACTTTTCTTGAAAATTCAGGAAAGAGAGAATCAAGACTAAACACTAAATGAAACTAAGATGACAGGAATAATCACTTGTGAGAGAGACACCATCTGGTGGAACAATTGCCCAGCATAGGAGTTGCAGCACAAGAACAAAGAGAGATCAAAGATTGGAAAAGCAGCTTAAGAAATAATGGCTGAATACCTCCAAAATTTAGTGAAAGGCCAGAATAAAAGGATTAATTAAGTTTTAAAAATCCATATAACATGACATCAGGAGCCCATGATAAGACACACATCAAACTATTCAAACAATAAGATACAAAATCCTGACACCAACAAGAGAGAAGTTATTTATGATGTTACATACAAGAGATCCTCAAGGCATCAGCAGACAATATTAACATTGTTGTACCATTCTAGAAACCTTTCTGAATTATGCTAGAGTGAATTCCTCAATGATTACTAAAAGATGAAAAATTCAATAACCTAACAATAGAAATATATAATATCACCCGAGCAGGATGATCGATTCTACAGACAAATTTCTTCCTTCTCCAGCCACCTCATCATCACTGAAGAGTCATTTGTATAAAAGTATAATGACAAGATGAATAGGGTATGTGGTTCCTGCAATGTGGACTTTAACTCACCAATAATTCCAACACTGCCAAATGTGGAATCTTCCTGCAGCAGAAAACATCGTATCCTCTATGTGTTATTGGTACAGTGCAGGTTGGTGAGTGAACCTGTCAGTGATAGGTTGATAACATTTGATCAGTATGATTCTTAATCAGGTCTACTTCCTACTGTGTCTTTCCCTGGTAATGAGTATTAATTGGCACTATTTTGATCTTAAAGAAAATAGATATCTATTTGTCATGTTTCACACCATGTCAGTGGCCAGGTTTGCACATTGGCATTAACTAATGTAGTGGTGGGAATTCAGATGCCACCGGCAGGTGTTCATAGATGAAGATGGAGACTCCCTGCTGAGTGGTGCTCCCTGGCAAGGATGTGGTGATCCAGTCACTGGAGCTGTCCACATGATTACCACAGACCAGAGGGAGAACAGATCAGACTTCAAATGCCCAGCAGAGTTGTCATCAGATGCAGCTCAGATGCAGAAGGATTAGGTACTAAAGATGTTGGAGGCTTCACCTTCTTTGACCAGGAGATATCAAAGTTTAAACCTGAGGTATGTGCACTAGTAAGTTTCCTGGTTCTGGTCCCCTGATTTCATGATGAATGGTGAATGGATCAGGCCCTACAACCCAGATCTTCCAAACTACGTGAAACCTATAAACTATTTCTACCCCATGGAGAGATAAATACAGAAATGTACAAAAACATTGGAACACTGAAAAATCTACTGTAGTTCATACATAAGAAAGTCATTTATTTCCCAAAAGAAACAGAGCCGTACCTGAGGTCTTAAAATATCCCCAAAATGAAGGTATATACCTATGGCCATATAGGATAAGGCTAAGTGAAATGAACTCCAGGTTATGGAAAACTAGACATTTATGTTCATGATTGTTGTTCTTAATGTACTGTCATTTCTTTTCTCATTTTCTTTTGCTTGTGCTTTATGATATGTTGTTACTGTATCTGAGTTTGGTAACTGGTATATTGTATACATGTTTATTTGTTTATTTGAAATAAGGAAAGGAAGGGGAAATCAAAGTGATTTGGAGGGAATAGGGGAGAGAAAATAAGAGAAAAACATGGGAAGGGGTATCAATGTTTATATAAGGCTGAGATATTAAACTGTTCAAAGTAGAGAAACACAGGCAGTACCTTAATTGACTTGACAATATTTGTGACATTGGGTAGTGTACTAGTCACAAAATAAATTCATATAAATTGAAAGAGTGATAAATTTCTTCCAAGAATGTAGTTTAGGTTCTTTTGTAGTGAATTAGTTTTTTTCAAAAATCCCCTAAGGGGTATTTCACTTAAATTACTGAGGTTCCCAGAGAATATGTGGTAAGCTAACTTACCTGTCCACTTGTTGCACTGGCAGAAAATGATATGAAAGGAATCTTAGTAAATTTAACTGTGAAACATGGGTTATAACTGTACATTTGAAGCAAACCTGTTTGGAAAAATATGTCCTAAACTAATATAATCTTTGATGATAATATATTTGTGAAATACATATCAAAATCTAATTTTGTAAATGATAGGTTGTTTTAAAATATATATAAAAGATATTCTACTCATTTGTATCCAGCTTCCAATTTTATCTCTTTAAGAAGATTATACATGGCATTTAAATTAAGAATTTCACACTTCTAGCACAATATCAACATTCTTTTCCACTTCTTTGTGAAACAAGAACTTTGCAAAGGCAGAACATATGTCAATCTTGCTCACAAATGCTCCTGAACTACAAGGAAAAGATCTAATAAAAAAAAGAATTCCCATAAACCTTGCAGTACACTTACCTGTATAAAATCTCCCATGAGATTTTTGAATGGATCTGAATAGTTTGTTCATTGCTATATTTCTGTCAGTGAAGTAAAATTTTATCATTTCCAAAGAATCTCAATAAATTCATGCACAATGCACTCTCTATTGGGAACTTCTGATCTGCCTTTCTCTGAGTATTAGTCAATTGACAGTCCAAATCTTGAATTGATCTTGAACATGACTTGAGTAAAACTCCAACAGCTGATTCATTTTGCTTTAGTACTCTGACTCATATATACAATTGATTTCAATTAGCATTTTATTTACAACACAAACATGTGAGATCAATGAAGATTTCATCGCTATTAAAAATAATACAAAACTAGTTGCTATCTGGATGAAAATAAAAAATGGTTTCTCCCCCCCCCAAAATACATTCTAATCAAGTACTAAGTATGTTGTGTTATGGGGATATTTATTTTCATATTTTTATAACTTTTGCTATTCCATGAAACTTCCAAGCAACTCAAGTTCAGATAAATACTCTCTAGTATGGTGTGTTGATTTAACATGACTTTGGACATTTTTATCTCTGAAGTTGACTCTTTCTATGACTACTAATAATGACATTTTGCAAAAAAAAAGTACAAAGATATCCCCAGACTCAGAACAGACACCTAAACTTTGAATTCTGAATGAATGACTTTCTCACAGTGAAACTGATATGATCCCTGTAGAACAGAAATCTGGTGTCAGCAGAGGAAAAGCTATGTTACTTTGTTCAGATGGTCTGATGGGTAGATGACCTCTGACATGAACTGGCAGATCATAGCTGTGGAAACAGACAAAGAGGCAAACCCACAGATTCTCAGCAGTGGTTATTCGTATGTGATGAGCACTAGACAGACTTCAGACTGGGAAGAACTTCAGGTACTCCAGAACCATGTGAGCTTACACAGAAAAGCAAAGGCCAACTTACTGACAAAATTCAAACATAGATAAATACACAGTATGGAGGAGAGGAGGAAAATAATTCCAAACTGATTCCCTACTCTTTACTCACTCTTTACCACATTGATAGCAGATGTGCAGGGACTGTTTCCTGCATGCCAAGAAATCCCTCACTAAGCACTGAATGTCTTCTAATTCATCTTAGTCTTGACATAGTATGCACTGAGACAGTATAGATTCTACTGCTCCAGGCTCCTACTTCACTTTACATGTCAGTGACAAGCAGTAAACCACCACCTATATTTTGTTTGTTTGGTGTTGAGTGGCATATATTTTTCCATATATTTTTATTGTAATTAATAGAAGGGTTACATTATATTCACCAGAACTAGTGTGCATTACTTCACAAACATTGATACTCTTTCTCATGTCTTGATCCCCATTTCCCTTACCCCACCTCCATCCCTCATCTTGTTTTCCCCCATTATCTATACTATTTCAAATAACCAAATAAACATATACACAATACATCGGATAACAAGGTAAAATACTGTAACCATATGAAATAACCAAGGGACAGCAAAAGAGAAGAGAGAAAACATAGTACATTAAAGACAATAGTCACTCATTATATGGCTTTTGTTTCTATATCCTGGAGGTCCTTTCATTTAGCTTTATGGGTTTATTGTAAAGGTGATTAAGAGTAGACTAAGGTTACCTGAGTTAATGAGTACATTTCTTATTTGGGCTGGGTGTTGTCCCTGAGCTCTTCAGCTCAAGGCTACTGCCCTATCCTTGAGCCAAGCCCTACTTCCCATTTTCTAGTGATTAATTGGAGATAAGTGTCTCCTGGCTTTGTATTTCCTGGTCTGGCTTTGAACCTGGTTCTTCAGATCTCAGCCTCCTGCACAGCTAGGATTAAGGCCTTAGACTCATCAGGCTTCATTTCTGTTTTAAACACTGCTATGCCCTCCTTCATTTTTTCCTACTTACTATTCCTCACACCATCCCCACCCCCAAGTTGTAAAGTTCATTTAAAACATAGTGCCTAGTGAGCATCATTTTTTTGATTAGTTCATCCTTTGTCCTGCTGTTTCTGTGATTCCTTCTGCTGGCCACGGATAAGATAAGCTTATATACATGACAACAGGTACAGGAAACTAAGACAGAAAGAAAAAAAATAGAAATAACTGCATATAGGAGATAATAAGAAATTCTTGTTTCCAGTTCTTGGAGTTCATTTTGACAAGTTTTATTAAATATGATCCTATGCACAGAGAAATTGGGCTGTTGGGATCCCTTGTTAAGAATGTCACCTATATATATGGATGACAAAATATAAGTCTGAGGTGCCAGAAAGTTTTGATTTGTTTAATTTACCAGAGATACTTGCAAAACTCAAGGAAATAATTATGAATACATTATAAAATTAATTACAAAGAATAGGATTAAATAGATATATTGGAAATATTTATACTTTGAGACCTAACATAGTTCTAGGAATGAAGAATGTTCATATATATACAATTTCCAACTTAAAACTAATGCTTACAAGTAATGAATAATAATAAAAATCTTAGGCCTAATGGTAGAGTGTATGCCTAGCACCCGCAGAGACCCTAGTTCAATTCCTTAGTACTATACTGACTAATCATCATATCCACTCATATACAAAAAACAAATGGGAAAATATTTCTTGAAAGGAAATAGCCATTTTGGGGACCTTCACCTCTATCAAGACAAATTCTCTTACGTATGTAACACTGATTGTATAGCATATTCCTTTAAGTGATATGGAAAGAAACAGAGAGTGGGAAATAAAAAGAGAAAGAGCTGGATGTGAATAACTAAGCAATTTTTCTTCAATTTGTATATATCATATAGTAGCAACATCATAGGATGAACATACTCTCTTTTCTCAGCCTGGAACCTTTTTTTTTTTAATTTTTTTTATTGTAATTGGTAAAAGGGTTACATGATATTTGCCAGATAGAAGGTGCATTAATTCACATACATTGATACCCTTTCACATATCTTGGTACCCATTTCCCTCCCCCCCCACACCCCCCACCCGTCTTGGTTTTCCCCCCTTCCCTATCAAATTTCAAATATCCAAATACAAATAAATTCAATATATCAGATAACAAAGTGAGGTACTATACCAATATGAGATACCCAAGGGACAGCAAAGGAGATGAGAGACAACATAGTACATTAAGGACAACAATCATTCATTATATGGCTTTTGTTTCAATATCCTGGAGGTCCTTTCAATTAGCTTCACATTATATGACCTTATGTACAAGATTTTGCTCTATTGCAGATCTCTGCTAGTAGAGCCCAAGGTTTCTACTGATTATGACGAATGAGGGAAACCATTGAGCCTAAGTTCCTTTGAGTCTGGCTTACTTCACTTAATATGATTTTTTCTAAGTCTTTCCATTTCCTAACAAATGGGGCAATGTCATTCTTTCTGACAGCAGCGTAGAATTCCATTGTGTACAAATACCACATCTTGTTGATCCACTCATCAACTGAGGGACATCTAGGTTGGTTCCATATCTTTGCTATGGTGAATAGTGCTGCAATGAACATTGTTGTGCTAGTGGATTTAGTATGTCCTTATTTCTGGATGGTTGGGTAAATTCCAAGTAGTGGAATTGCTGGGTCATAGGGGAGTTCTATGTTTAGCCTTTTGCGGCACTGCCTCACTGCTTTCCATAGTGGTTGAATGAGTTTGCACTCCCACCAACAGTGTAGTAGTGATCCCTCCTGGCCACATCCCCTCCAGCATCTGTTGTCATTCGTTTTCCTGATCCTGGCCATTGTAACTGGAGTGAGGTGGAATCTTAGAGTTGTTTTTATTTGCATTTCTTTTTTTTTTTTTTTTTTTTTTTTTTTGCCAGTCCTGGGCTTGAGCTCAGGGCCTGAGCACTGTCCTTGGACTTTCTCAAGGCTAGAGCTCTACCACTTGAGCCTCAGCACCACTTCCAGCTTTTTGCTATGTATGTGGGGTACCGAGGAATTGAACCCGGGTCTTCGTGCATGCTAGGCAAGCACGCTACCACTAGGCCAAACCCCGGCCCCCTGATTTGCATTTCTTTTATGACCAGAGATGTCTATAGGCCATTTTTGTTTCTTCTTCAGAGAAGACTCTCTTTAAGTCTTTGGCCCATTTTTTAATGGGATGATTGTTACTTTGGAGGTTAGTTTGGGAGTGATTCAATTTTTTGAGTTGTTGATATATTTTAGATATGAGGCCTTTGTCCGTTGTTGGTTGGTGAAGATCTTCTCCCACTCTGTAGGATTCCTGATTAGTTTACTAGCTATGTCCTTTGCCATACAAAAGCTCTGCAGTTTAATGCAGTCCCACTTATCCAGCCTTTCTCTGATTTGTTGTGATTCTTGGTCCTTATGAAGAAAGTTTCGACCTGTGCCAAGGAGGCCTAGTGTATCTCCTATTCCTTCCTGTAAAGTTTTCAGTGTGTCAACTTTTACCTCCAGGTCTTTGATCCATTTGGAGTTAATTCTAGTGCAGGGTGACAAAGAAGGATCCAACTTTAGTTTTCTGCATGTGCTTAACCAGTTGTGCCAGCACAATTTGTTGAAGAGGCTGTCTTTCTTCCATTCTACTTTTTTGGCTCCCTTGTCAAAGATTAGGTGGCCATAGGTCTGTGGTTTAATATCTGGGTCCTCAGTTCTATTCCATTGGTCTTCAGACCTGTTCCTGTGCCAGTACCAAGCTGTTTTGAGAATTATAGCTCTGTAATAGAGTCTAAAGTTTGGAATTGAAATTCCTCCAGCGCTGTTCTTTCTGCTAAGAAGTGTTTTAGCTATACGGGGTCTTTTATAATTCCATATGAAATTTTGGATTGCCTCTTCTATTTCTTTAAAGGATGACATTGGGATATTGATGGGTATTGCATTGAATTTGTAGATAGCTCTTGGCAAGATTGTCATTTTCACAATGTTGATTCTTCCAATCCAGGAGCATGGGAGGTTTTTCCATTTCCTTAGTTCTGCTTTAATTTCCTTTTTTAGGGTTTTAAAGTTTTCGTAAAAAGGTCCTTTAAATTCTTAGTTAAGCTAATTCCTAGGTACTTTATTTTCTTTGAGGCTATTGTGAAAGGAGTTTCTTTCCTGATTATTGCCTTGTTACTCTCACTGCTGGCGTAAAGGAAGGCAGTTGATTTTTGAGGGTTGATTTTATAGACTGCTACTCTTCCAAAGCTTTGAATCAGCTCAAGGAGCTTGGGAGTAGAGTCTATAGGATTCTTTAAATACAGAATCATGTCATCTGCAAAGAGGGATAGTTTTATTTCCTGTTTCCCTACTTGGATCCCCTTTATGCTTGCTTCTTGCCTTATTGCACTGGCTAGGAATTCTAGTACTATGTTAAAGAGTAGTGGAGAGAGTGGGCATCCTTGTCTCGTTCCTGATTTTAGAGGGAATTCAGCCTGGAATCTTTCAGGATATTTTCCTTTGCATGGAAATGCAAAGAAAATGAGTCATTTTTAGGGTAAGAATAATCCTTTTGTCCATATATATTTATTGTAATTAATAGAAGGGTTATATTATGGTCACCAACAAGTAGGTGCATTATTTCACAAACATTGATATGCTTTCTCATGTCTTGGTCCCCATTTCCCTCCTCCCACCCACACTCTTCATATGGTTTTCCACCTTTTCCTATATGATTTCAAATAACCAAAAATGCAAATATACAATATATCAGATCACAAAATGAAATACTGTAACAATATGAGATAACCAAGGGACAGCAAAAGAGATGAAAGATAACATAGTACATTAAGGACAAAAAACATTCATTATGTGGCTTTTGTTTCTATATCCTAGAAGTCTTTCATTTAGCCTCATCCTATATGGCCTTATGTATGTAGGCTTTGTTCTGTTGTAAACCTCTGCTAAGAGAGCTCAAGGTTTCTACTGATTATGACAAATGAAGTAAACCATTGAGCCTATGTTCCTTTGAGTCTGGCTTACTTCATTTAATATGATTTTTTTCTAAGTCTTTTCATTTCCTTACAAATGGGGCAATGTCGTTCTTTCTGACAGCAGCATAGAATTCCCTTGTATATAAATACCACAACTTGTTTATCCACTCATCAACTGAGGGGCATCTGGGTTCGTTACATATCTTTGCTATGGAAAATAGTGCTGCAATGAACATCCTTGTGCTAGTAGATTTAGTATGTCCTTGTTTCTGGATGATTGGGTAAATGCCAAGTAGTGGAATTGCTGGGTCATAAGGGAGTTCTATGTTTAGTCTTTTGAGGAAATACCATACTGCTTTCCATAGCGATTGAACGAGTTTATACTCCCACCAACAGTGTAGTAGTGATCCCTCCTGGCCAAATCCCTTCCAGCATCTGTTGTTATTGGATTTTTTGATCCTGGCATTCTAACAGGAGTGAGGTGGAATCTCAGAGTTGTTTTGATTGGCATTCCTTTTATGGCCAGAGATGTGGAGCATTTCTTCATGTGTCTATAGGACATTTATTTCTTCTTCAGAGAAGACTCTCTTTAAGTATTTGGACCATCTTTTAATGGCATGGTTGTTTCTTTGGAGATTAGTTTTGGAGTGACTCAATTTTTTTAGCTATTGATATATTTTAGATATGAGGCCTTTGTTGTATGGTTAGTGAAGATCTTCTCCCACTCTGTAGGCTTTCTAGTTTATTTGATAACTATATCAGTTGCCATAAAGAAGCTCTGTAGTGTAATGCAGTCCAACTTATCCAGACTTTCTATGGTTTATTGTGTTTCTTGGTCGTTACTAAGAAAGTTTCAACCTGTGCCAAGGAGACCTAGTGTATCTCCTATTCCTTCTTGTAAAGTTTTCAGTGTATCTGCTTTTACTTTGAGGTCTTTGATCCATTTGGAATTAACCCTGTTGCAAGGTGACAAGAAGATTCCAACTTTAATTTTCTGCAGGTGCTCAAGCAGTTCTGCCAGCACCACTTGTTGAAGAGGCTGTCTTTCTTCCATTCTATTTTTTGACTCCCTTATCAAAGATTAGGTGGCCATATATCTATGGGTTAACATCTGGGTCCTCAGTTCTATTCCATTTCACAATGTTGATTCTTCCAATCCAGGAGCATGGGAGGCTTTTCCATTTCTTCAGTTCTGCTTTAATTTCCTTTTTCAGTGTTTTAAAGTTTTCATCAAAAAGTCCTGTACATTCTTAGTTAATTCCTAGGTACTTCGTTTTCTTTGAGGCTATTGCAAAAGTAGTTGCTTTCCTGATTGGTGCATCATTCCTCTCATTATTGGCATAGAGGAAGGCAGTTGATTTTTGAGGGTTAATTTTATACCTTGCAACTTTGCCGAAGTTTTGAATCAGCTCAAGCAGCTTGGGAATGAAGTCTATAGGGTTCATTAAATACAGAATCATGTCATCTGCAAAGAGGAAAAATTTCACTTTCTCTTTCCCTATTTACATCCCCTTTATGCTTGCTTCTTCCCTTATTGCTCTGGCTAGGAATTCTAATACTATGTTAAATAGGAGTGGAGAGAGTGGGCATCCTTGTCTCATTCCTGATGTTAGAGGAAATGGCTTTATCTTTTCGCTATGAAGTATAATACTAGCTGTGGGTTTGTCATACACAGCCTTTATTATACTGAGGAATGTTCCATGGATTTCTAGTTTCTTCAGATCATTTATCATAAAGGGGTGTTAGGTCTTGGGTCTTGTCAAATGCCTTTTCTGCATCTATTGAGACAATCGTGATTTGTGTCCTTGCTCCTGTTGATGTGTTGAATTATATCAATTGATTTGCGTATGTTGAACCAGCTTTGCCTCCTTGTGATGAATCCTATTTGAATATAGTGTATATTTTTTTTATTTGTTGCTGAAGATGGTTGCCAGTATTTTGTTGAGAAGTTTTGCATCAATCTTAGTCAAAGAAATGGGTGTGTGTTTCTCTTTCTTTGACGAATCTCTGTCTGGTTTTGGGATGAGAGTTATAGTGTCTTTGTAGAATGAGTTTGGCAAAGAGCTTTCATTTTCAATTTCGTTGAAGAGCTTGAGGAATATTGGTGTGAGCTCTGCTTTGAAGACCTTATAGATCTCACCTGTGAGTCAATCTGTCCCTGCACTTTTCGTGGGTGGAAAGTCTCTTATTGCCATTTCTATTTCAGAGCTTGAAATAGGTCTGCTTAGTAGAATTAGGTCTTCTTGGTTCAGTGTGGGTATGTTAATATTGTCTAGAAATTTATCCATTTTTTCTAAATTCTCAAATTTGTTGGCATAAAGGTTTGAATAGTATTCCCTCATGATGCTCTGGATCGTGGTAATTTCTGTGGTAATATTACCATTCTCAACTGTGATTTTGTTTATTTGGGTGTGCTCCCTTCTTTTTTTTTGGTAAGATTTCCTAAGGGTCTGTCCATTTTCTTAATTTTTTCAAAGAATCAACTCCTTCTTTTGTTCTTGTGGTACTTAGCTGGTATGATTTTTAGGTTCCATTTCTTTGTCATTATCACGTTTGTGTTGGTTTTCAATGTGTAGAACATCTTTGAGAATTTTCAGTTATGCTGGTTTGGTTGCTACAAAATGATGCAACTTTTCCTTGGTTGGAAGGTTTTTATTGTTCCTCAGTTATGAATGAGAGTTTATCTGGGTACAGTATTCTTGGTTGGTAGCTATTTGTCTTCAGGGTATGACATATATCCTTCCAATCTCTTCTTGCTTGCATGATCTCTGCTGAGAAATCTCTGGTTATTTTGATTGGTTTTCCTTTGTATGTGATTGTGCTCTTCTCCCTGGCTGCTTTTAGGATCCTTTCTTTGGTCTCTATTGATCCCGTAAGGATTATAATGTGGAGGTGGGATGTTCTTTTCTGGTCAGGTCTGTCTGGGGTTCTAAAAGTTCCTGGTATCTGCATGGGCCTGCCCCTCTGGATATTTGGGAATTTCTCTGAGATGATTCCCTGAAGTATATTTCCAATATCATTGACCTCTTTCTCCAGGCCTTCCTCAATACCAATTAGCCTTAAATTAGATTTCCTAATTGTATATTGTACCTCCTGAAGCATTCTCTCATATTTCCTAGATTTGGTTTGGCTCATTTTCTGTTCTTTCTCTATAACAGCTAAATTGTCTTCCACCCCGGAGATTCTTTCTTTTGCATTGCCTAACCTCCTGTCAATACTTTCTACTTTATTCTTCATCTCCCTTGCTTCCAACTGCTAATTTTTGATACCTTACATCTCTTGCTTTATATTGTTTATGGACTTCTTCAACTACTTGATTTCCATTTGAGTGGTTAGCTCAGCAGCTTTACTCTCATTGGACATTTGCTGGACTTCGATCAACATTTTGTTTGTGTATTCTATGAATTTGACCATTTTTCTTTCTCTAGCTTTCTCATGTTCACGTAAATCCTTTATTGTGCCCCCCTTCATGGCTTCCTCCTGCTTACATATCTCCTTCTTTATGATGTCATCTCATTAGATGTGGCTTCCTCACATATCTCTTTCTGTATATTTTCAAACTTGTTATTGATGGTGTTTATCAACTGCATTTGTATAGCATTTAGAGGACTGTCCTCTAGTTTTATCATTGACTGCTCCATTGCCTGTTTATACTGGGTGGAAGATGATATTCCTTGATTTGCCTTTTTTCTTGAGTTTCTTGCTCTGCCCACTTGAAAATTGGAGCAAGATTAATACTGCACAAGATTGCAATTTTTAAGATATAACCAACCTAGAGCTCTTTAGCTGCCAAAACAATAGATGTTCGTGATTTTAGATTGGTATTATCACACTCTCTTACAGACAAAAATAATACCATGACCAGTCACCGTTTTATGACCAAAAAAAACCCCCACAATCCTATCTCTATTGTATTTAAGTCCCTCTGGACCTATGGTATAATTGAACACCTAGATATACAGTATTGCTCAACAACCATCAACTGTAGATCCATGCATTCTAAAAGTTGAAGGATGAACAGAGGATTGAAAAATAGTATGAAAGACAAAAGGGGAGGAAAGAAAAGAGTAATGTGAGTGTGTAAGATTAATATAGTAATGAAGAAAAGGGATAACTGACCTAACGTGATAGAAGGGTAAAATCGTTGAGTACAAAATTTAGAAAACATAAGATAAAACCTACGAAAATAAGAAAAGTAATAATAAGAATAAATTAAGAATATATACAGAAAGAAGAAGGTATATATTAAGGAGAGATCAATGATAAAATTTTTTAAAAAGTAAAAAGAATAAAAAAACAAGAAAAAAGATTGGGGGATATCCCATGCAATTGTGAGTTCTTAGACAAGAAATACCAGGTTTAAGAACCAACAGATTAAAAATCAGGTGACTGTATCAATTAAAATATCATTTGTATCCAGTCTGTACCCAGTGCTGCCACTGTGTTTCTATGAATGACCACAATGGCTGAAGGAAAGTGTAAAAAAAAAAAAAAAGCTGGAGGTCAAATGGCAAAGAAAAAAATAACACATAAAATGCAAATGAAAAAAGTAGAAAAAAAAGGGGGTATTCTTCAGTTTGGTTGTTTTTTGTGTGTGGAGGGAACGGGGTATGAAACATGTGTCTCCACTAAATTCGAGATCCAAACACTTCAAAAAGTCTTTTTTTCCACTGGGAAAACTTTGCCCTTTTGAATGATGGCGCTGTCAGCACCACTTTTCAGACTCCAGTTGGTTTGGCAGGGTCTTTGAAGGAGTCAAGATGGTGCTTCTGTTGGCTGGTCAGGGAGGGGATTCCTTCCCAATGTCATTCTGCTAGCAGAAGTGGAAATGTCCACAGAGGTACTCACAAATTGCTGGATTTTCTGGTCCGTGAAGCTAGCACATCTGCGCCATGAACAGGTGACGGCTCTGGGCTCGGTTAGGGGTTAGGATCTGTCTGGCACTGTCTGGAGCTTGCCAGTCTGCACTGCTGAGAAAGGCTGACTACTCAGGTGCCAGAGGGAGGCTTTTTCACTTCATTCCAAGCAGCTGGTGCCATTCCACGCTGTCTTCTTGCTCTGGTTTTCTGCCTTTCTCCTCTCTGACTGAGATCTCTGTGATGCTAAAGCTTACTTAGGATGGTCTTTGGGTATGAACTTTCCCCTACGATGCTAGAACTGGTATCTTGGCAAGAGCTCAGAAAGACTCATGCTGAACCGCTGCTATCCTCCACTGGTCTCCATGAAAATGAGTCTTATTTTACATCATTGATTGTAAGAAAGCTGTGACAAGAAGCACCAAAATTAGTGGAAAATCGAATAGAAGTTTAACTGAATGAATCAGGAACCATCCAAGAAAAAGACACACAACAGAAAAAGATATGTATGTGATAAACTCCTTTGGACCTTAATGGAAAAGGACGAATAGAGATAGATACAAATAATACAGAGTACTTACTCTATAATATATTCTCTCTTTTTTTTCTCCCAAATATCCCAGAAAACTAAAATCATTCCCTTTTCTCTCCCTATGTTGTGGCATAAAAATTATCTAGTTGGGAGAGGGAGAGATTGAATAATATTACAAAGCTACAATAAGAATATTGTACTAACCAGTGGAACAACTACACAACTTAGGCACTAAGTTATCTGAGTTTGACAATGGTGTCTCTGAGTAAATTTTGCCGTCCTAGTATAATCTTCAATGTAGAGTTATGTAATTTAATAATGTTTTATATTTATTTACTTTTTATTCTTTCATTAAACATTTTTTCATAAATTATTTCATCATAATTGAATAAAGATTGAATCCTTTCAATAGCTAAAACCATACACTCCAACAGCATAGTGTATTCTTAATTTAATGATAATATCTAAGCTCTCTGATAAATATTAAAACTATTTGAGACTTTTCTTTTTTTTATTTTAATGCATCGAGGGGTTACACTTATATTCGCCAGATAGAAAGTGCATTATTTCTCACACATCGATAGGCTCTTCTCATGTTTTTGTCCCCATTTCCCTCCTCTATTGCTTCATCTCATCTTTTTCTCCCTTTCCCTTTCCTATTTCAAATAAACAAATAAATGACTATGCAATATACCATGTAACAAAATCAGATACTGTAACCATGTGAGATTAACCAAAGGGCAACAGAAGAGAAGAGAAAAAACATAGTACATTAAGAACAATAATCACTCATAATTAAGCTCTTATTTCCATGACCTGGAGGTCCATTAATTTAGCCTCATTCTCTATGGCCTTATGTATCTAGGGTTTGAGCTGTTGTAAACCTATTTAAGACTTTTCTTATGAGCATCATTTTACACAATATTCCCAGCGTATGTCATTATATTGACAAAAAAGATGGTATGGGAATAATTCTGAGGCAAGCAACCATCTATGAATAGAGAAAGCTGCTTCAAAGATTAGTATACTGCTACACTTCCTAGGCAAAACTTCACTTAAATTAGTAGTCTGTAGGGAAGAACATCAGCTAGTGGCAATTACAATTAGAACTTCCTACCCCAGGCAACAATGAAGAAAGGAATGGCTGCAAAAGCTATACATCATAAGCGGTAACCAAAATATTACGGGAAACATAGTTGAAGATTTTATCATAAGTGATGGGAAATATTGTGAAAAAACACAGCTGTAAAGAAACTTTGTGAGTTTTACAGTTTCTAGGCTCAAAGTCCATTTGGACATATATTAAGAGATGTTATAGAATTGTTATATATAGAATTGTTAGATAAATACAAATGTACCTGCAAAGATGATATTGCACGACTGTAATCCTAGTTACTGGGTAAGATGTTATGAGTATCTGGAATTCAAGACTACTGTTTCAAAGATAAAGTACAAAAGGCCTTATGTCATAGCTCAAGTGTTAGAGGGCTTTTCTAACATGTACAAGACCATGAAGTAATTTTCAAGTGCTTGTAATTGGAAGAAGAAAGAAGAACAGAGTAGAGGAAGAGGAGAAGTTGGAGGAAGGAAGAGGAAAAGGAGGAAGTTGATAAAACTCTTAAATAAAGAACAATGTAAATATTAATATCTGTTTACATCATCTCTGAGGTGAACAGATCAATTCAAATCCTGGAGAGAAAGATTCACTTTGTTGTTCTGATATAAGCAGGTACTGATATTGTTAACACAGTTTCTGAGTCTTTTATTGCGCATGTAAGTGAAGGAACATTTTGCTAGGGCAGTGTTGAGAAGATGAAAGTAATATCCAGAGTATTTTTGGCTGATTATGTCTTTTCTTCTTCCTTTTGATGTAATTGGAATAAAAGATGGTGATGTTTTTATTTTATTATCAAAAGTCTTAAATCATATTGTACCCAGGAAAACAATAGTCTTTGGTTTGTTTGTTTTTGATAATAAAATGTACCTATTGTTCTCACTTGAAACTAAAGCAGTAGCTAGGCGCTGATAGCTCATGCCTATGATCCTTGCTATACAAGATGCTGAGATTCAAGGATCATGGTTCAAAGCTATCTTAGGCAGGAATATGAGTGAGGAACTTATCTCCAAAACACCCGGGGACTGGCTCTTTGGCTCAAGTGGTAGAGCACTAGCATTGAACAAAATAAGCTCAGGGACATTGCCCAGGTACAGAATTCAAGCTCCAGGACTGGCAAAAAAATAATTGTAAAACATGAAGCAGCAAATAAGAAATAAGCACTCTGATTATTTTAATGGAATAAAAGATATTCTGCACTTGTAAAATTTCTTCATAAAAATATAATCAAATGGAAGATATTTAATATCCCTTACCAAATAGAATCTATTAATCCTCTCCAATAACAGGCAATATACTAGGCAAAATATTTTTGCATTTCAGTGGCATTTACTGCCATTATGATGGTAACTGACAAACGTCTTTGGAGTTTTAGGTTTAAAGTTATTTGTTGATAATTTTGTTTGGAAATTCTTCCATTGGTTACGAGTTCACTACTATCATTTGTGTGCACACACACACACACACACACACACAGATACACACACACAAACACACACCTTTTCTATTTGATATAGTCACTGTAAATAATTATTTATCTTCAGTCCATAAAAAGTTTTGTGTCTTGTGTTAATCAATGTACTAAAAATGCACTGACAATTATTTATTTTTTTGCCAGTTCTGGGCTTGAGCTCAGGACCTGAGCACTGCCTTTGGACTTTCTCAAGGCTAGATCTCTATCACTTGAGCCTCAACCCCACTTCTGGCTTTTTTTTCTATGTATGTGGTACCAAGGAATCAAACCCGGTCTTCATGCATGCTAGGCAAGCACTCTAACACTAGGACAAACTCCAGCACATTCACTGACAATTTTTGCAAAACATAATGTAGGTAGAATCTAAGTAAATCTATGACTTCTGTTATGCAAATAAGAATGTCTAATTAATATCAAAGATCAGAATATCCATAATGGTGAAATTAGAAGAAATGTGTTCTAGAATACCATTGGGAATATAACAACATTGCTAGGCATTAATGCTTGTTAGATAAAAAGAATTTCAATAACAAAACTGTATCCTAAATACTATCTCTATCACTTTATGCTAATTGCTATCAGCTTTCATATTAGTCGATTTAATCATATCTCTCAAATCTAGTGTCATTTTTTATTAACAGACTACAATCTACTTATGTATAACTATCACAATAAAACTAGATGAACCATGCCTTTGAGTTCATATTAAGATTTAAAAAATAATATAAAATCATAACGAGTCATATACATAAATTATTTTGACCTGATTTTACATGTTGATGAACATATTAGCTTTGCATTAATATGCTAAATTTGAAAGATTCATGCAAATGTGATAGCTTAATGATTTAATGAACAGAACAAATGTCCGTGTCTGTATCCAATGTGAAATCTTTTCCAGACCCACCATACTTCATTAATTATAATAAATTAAAACATTTGCAGCAGTAATATGGAACTTCAAGAGATTCCATGAAACTCATTTTGATAATATATTCACAGGAACATTTATCAAATATTTGATATAAAATAACTTTATAAGAAAAAATGAATTGTCCATACTGCCTGAGACTAATATCCAAATACATATATTATTTCATTGGGTAAAATTACTTTTTATGCCAGTCCTGGGATTTGAACTTGAGGCCTGGATACTGTCCTTGAACACTTCTTTTTACTCAAGGCTAGCGCTCTTCCATTTGAGCCACAGCGCCACTTCTTGCTTATTCTGTTTATGTGGGACTGAGGAATTGAATCCAGGGCTTTGTGCATAGTAGGTGAACACTCTACCACAAGCCTAAACTCTTGGCCCCCAAATTACTATTGAATTATGAAACTATGCTTGTTTAAGTAATAGGGAATGCCAGATTTGTCTAATCTAAGATTTTCCCTTACTTACATTTTCAAAAATAAGGTAGTTGAGATTGGGAAGATGGCGCTGAGACAATAGGGACCCAGCCTTGCTCTCTCCCACAAAAAGAAAGAATCAAGGAATCCCATGAACTAACTACCTTAAGGAACCCACAATTACAAATTCAAGAAGCAACAGAGAAGTACATAAACTGGAAAAGAAATCCAGATAAAGCTTATATCCAATGCACTCAAAGAAACCAAAATGCAAGAACCCCTCCCCCACCCGCTGCCCCTGGCTCCAAACTGCGAAAGCCATGATGGAGGGTGCCGGCCTGGCACAGGAAGCCCCAAACTCAAGCAAGCAGCGATGTCCAGATGCAGGAATTCCACACAGAGGGGGCACAAAAGTGGCGGTGGCCAGCACCTGGGCCAGAAAGCCCAGAACTCCAGCAAGTGGCAGAATCTAGATGCAGGAATCTCACACAGACTAGGCGCTGGCAGCACAGACAGTGGCGGAGACCAGAGGGGAAGCAATCGACACTCAGCTCATTGACAAACCCTGACGAGTAAGTAGTCCTGCATGTTCCTCCAAACCCAATGGAAAAACAGAGCTGATGGTGAGCTACAGAACTTAACCCAGACCACTCCCACCCTGCCCAAGGAAGACTGGCAAGTGCAGGGGGCCAAGGAATTCAGAATACTGTCCTTTCCCCAACAGACCCCTCCCTAGGCCATTGACTGGAGACTGACAAGTGGGCAGGTGCTAAGACCCAGACCCCCACCAAAGGGTGTGGAGGTGTCCCTGCTCCCCCCTGCCCAACAGCCTCCTCTCTCAGGCCACTGAAACTGGAAACTGAGGGGTGCTAAGACCCTTCCTTGAGTCTGGGAGCCAGCATCTGACCAAACCAAACCTAAGTGGGGCGCCCTTCTGCTGGGAGCCTCCAGCATAACAACACCAAAGGGCCCCCCACGGAGTCACAGAAAGACACTCAGCCAAAGCAGCCAGGTACTTCTCTGAAACACAACAGGGAACTGAAGGACAGAGAAGCAACAGGGGCCAAGCTCACACTGGGAGAGCCAGAAAGGCACAGCTCCACCCTCAGAGCCCACCTCCTCTGCTGGGCCCCATCCCTGGGAACAAGGTAGGAAAACTAGCCACAATCACAAATATACACAGATTCCCAGAACCACCAGTCCCAAACCAAGTAAAGGCCGCCACCTACCGACCACAGAGCGAACCTACAACAACTGTCTTTGATGCCTCAGAAAGCACAATGACAAATTACAACACTAGGAGCACATATTAAAAAGATAGAAGAGCATGTACATAGCCTAAAAAAGAAATTGAAGCACTAGAGGAGCAAGAAAAGGTTAATTCGAAAGCAACTAAATAAAATCAGAAATAAAATAAAATAAAATCAGAACTATCAGAGATTGAAATAAGATCCACTATACACAAAATTAATAAATCAAAAAGTTGGTTCTTTGAAAGAGTCAATAAAATTGACAGACCCCTGGAAAGATTAATCAAAACAAGGAGAGGGAGACTCAATCAAACAAGATTAGAGAACCCACGGGAACAATCACGACTGATATCAAAGAAATTCAGTCCATTATGAATAAGTACTACCAGGGCCTATATTCAAAGAAACAAGAAAATCTAGTAGAAATGGATAACTTCTTAAATAAATACAGGGAACCCACATTGAACAAGTGAAGACCAAATGAATAAAAGTTGCATGGTATCCGTAATGTGGCTATTAGATTCAAATAGTACTAGAGCGAGGACTCAATATTTGCATACCCAATGCTATGGACATGGTAATGGAAATATAAACACAACTACACAGACATAAAAATTTATGACTCTATAGACATAATGTTTTATTACATAGATTAGTATGTATCTATGACATACAAACCCTCAGCCTAATTTTAGCGATGTTCTAATTGTATATTAAGATTCCCTTCATGAATACTTGTTTGTTAAATACGTTATTTGTAATATGATGTAAAAATCAATGTTAATAAATTCTTTAATAAAAAATAAATAATGTATTTATACTAGCTCCTTCACATTCTGAAATCATAAATAATAACTATGTGGGGAATACCTTATTGTCATTACAAAATTATTCCTTTACATTGCTTACTTGAACAGTCACATTTCAAAAATCCTTGGTTCACTAATTATTAAACTTTCCTACATCTGTCAAGGTATGACACACTATTCCTTTAAGGGTAGACAGATATTTAATTAGTCATGTATAAATTGAGCTGTTTACTCTCATTTATTTAGATGAGTGAATGAATGAATGAATTTATGGCATAAGACTAAAGTACATTACCATGCATTCATGAGTCAGCTAATTTTAATTTGACTATAAGTTCACAAAATCTTTGTCATATTAAAGGTGTCAAGACTGTTCAGTTGATGTCATTATTTCTCCAATATATTTAACTTAGTAATTTTGAAATTTTACATATTAACTTTTATTTGAAGAATACTTTATCAAGTGTCAGCAATGCATAAAATCATGTTATGTTTTTTAGCACGAATGATGTAGTTCTAATCTGTATTTATTAACTGGTATATTTTCTCAAAATTGGTTCTATGACAGCTAAATTTAGTCATTTGCTACATAGAATGGCTGGGCAATTCTTTGATGAGAAATCTTTTATGTGAGTGTGTTGCTAGAGAAATAGGAGAAGAAAAATTGTAACCATCCATTGGTACACTGTAATAATACAGTGCATACTGCACAAATTCATGATGAGTGCATGTACAAAACTACTGCTCTCTTGGTTGCACATTTTTATTATGGTACTATCAACAATATTACAATAATAATTGATATGTAATAATGATCCAGTGGAAATACAATGATGCTGTATCAGGTAATGATGATGGTGTTTTGGAGGGTTAGTTCATATAGCTCTGTGTAAATGAACTTTTGTTCACAGAACTAAATACCAAACACATTAATCAAAATACATATTTGCCAGAAACAAAACAAATTTCGTCTGTACTTTTGGTGAATAAAAATGTTTTCTTCATTTTATGCATGAATAAATTGTACTTACACAATGCCTAGATATTGTTACAAGTCTTAATGGAAAATGATAATTGAGTGAACATACATTCCACATGTCACTTTCCTTCAGTGTAAAAATTCAAGTATAGAGCCAAGTATGGTGGCTCATGCTTATAATCCTAGCTGCTCAGAAGCCTGAGATCTGAGGATCAAGGTTCAAAGCCAGCCAGGGCACTAAAGACTGTGAGACTCTTATCTCCATTTAACCTCTAGAAAATGGAAGTGGGGCTGTGGCTCAAGACTAGGGTGATAACTTTGAGCTGAAGAACTCATGGACAGCACCCAGGACCTGGGATAAGTTGGCAGCCTTGAAATGAAGATCTTACATACAGCACCCAGGCCCAGAGTTCAAGCACCATGACCCACAAAAAAATATCAAATATATAGTCTCATAATCACATGGACTCTACCTCTTTTCCCAAGATAATGTAGCATATATTAGTGGAATTTATTCAAAATTAAAAACTATAATTTATCTTTACACTCTCTCAGAACAGAAAAGAAATATGTTTTGCTAAGTTTTTCTAAAGCATAAACTATAGCAAGTGCTCATACAAATTTATTAACTATTAAACCCTAGTAGGTATCTCCATATAAAATTCACTTCAAGTATTAAATGCTAAATCTGTTTATACATTTATGTGCACTTGCATTCCTAGTAAATTTATATCAATGTGTTCTATAACAAAATTAAATTTCATTTTTACTAAAACAAAATCTCACCAATTAAAAAATTTAAAAATTATGGACAAGTAGGAGGGCAATAACTTTGGTTTTCATTTCTAGCAAAATTTTCCAAGATTAACTCTGTATTTGGCAACAGACTTCGTATAATATCACCTATGGCCCTGTGAAGGAGCAAAATTTCCATAGCAACAAAGGAACAATACTGGAGAGATTAATCATTTCTGGCATTATCAGTATACTATGCGCTATAAAGCAATGGTTTGTAGCTTTGTAATTGCAAAGCCAGAATGATTGGACATAATGACTTTATTAGCATAAACACTTAAGATGAAGAATGTCTCTGTTGAAATGGAGATAATGGCAAAACAGAGTAACATAATAAATATTGCCATCATTCACATTACATATGGATTTATTACATACTGCTATTAGTAGAATTATTTCAAGTGTTCGTTTCATGTGACTCCTTCATAGATTGTCCTACACTGTCAACACACACACACATACACACACACACACACACACACACACACCACAAACACACAACTGACCTGAGTATTTTAGTCAGGGCTCTAAGCAGAAGCTGCATGAGTGGGCTACGGGATTTTCTTCATAAACACTTAAGTTTTAAGTAAAGATAATTGAATATAATTTAAATAGTCAGGTATTGAAACTTCATTTTAGAATTCTATATCTTACTAAAAGAGATATTCAAAGTTTTATAAATATATAAACCTTGATTCTTAACCATGAAAAGCATATTTCTAATATGTATGTACAGTTATTGGACTTACCATTAATTTAGTAACACATAATGATACAAAAATGACAACCACAGAATTAAATTTGATCTTATTTACTTAGAAATATTATAGCTGTTCTGTAATTTTATTTGTAGCAACAATCTTTTTCACAAGTCTAAATACCTATAAAATTAGAAAAATCATTTCTAATCAATGTGTTTATATTTAAGTTATATCTTTTGAATTTTGACCTGATTCATAGATTCTTGTGTGCTTGGTTTTTGTGCTTTTAAATAAAGGGTAAATTAGTTAAGGTGAAACAACTTCTATAATTACATTGAGTAAAAAGACAGCAAGTCTAAATTACCCAACAACCACTACACTTTGGATAGCACAATAAAATTTCCTAGTATATAATGTATGTATTATAAAAAATTAAAGAGATGATATACAAAAACTGGAAAAAATCACCCCAGCTGTGCAGTAATCAGAATTGAATTGAATGAATTGCACTTAAAGTTTTCCATTTAGTCCAGTGACAATTAGTAGAGAGTGAGTATATTCAATCTGGGCAATAAATATTGCCCTTACAAATGCATAGAAACCACAGTTTAGAATAATTAGAAAGAAATGATCATCCCCAGGGCCGGGAGTTTGGCCTAGTGGTAGAGTGCTTGCCTAGCGTGCACGAAGACCCAGGTTGGATTCCTCGGTACCACATACATAGGAAAAAAGCTGAAAGTGGTGCAGAGGCTCAAGTGGTAGAGTGCTAAGCCTTGAGAAAGTCCAAGGACAGTGCTCAGGCCCTAAACCCAAGCCCAGGACTGGCAAAAAAAAAAAAAAAGAAAGAAAAAAAAAAGAAAAGAAAAGAAATAATCATCCTCAGAGCACTGAGAGAATATGTGGTTAGCACCATCTGCGGAATAAGCATGGTATATGAGAATCTCTTTCCATAAGAAGACCAGTTATTCTTTTTTTTCATATATTTTTATTGTAATTAATAGAAGGGTTACATGATATTTGCCAGATAGATGGTGCATTAATTCCCATACATTGATACCCTTTCACATGTCTTGGTCCCCATTTCCCTCCCCCCCTCCCCCCGGCCCCGCCCTCACCCCTCTTCTTGTTTTCCCCCGTTCCCTATCCAATTTCAAATAACCAAATACAAATATATCCCATATATCAGGTTATTCTTTTTAACAGCTACGTGGTCATGCATCGTGGTTTCACTAGTGATGATTGTTGATCTGTACTTCCATTAACTTATAGTTTCTCTCATAGGCTACATTAAGGAAGCCCAAGTACATTTTACAGTGTTAAGTATGAGATAATCCTAACAGAAGGAATGAAAAGACTCACTTGATGGCTGTTCTATATTAATAAACTCCATATGTACACTATATACTAAAGCATCTGTTAAAAATTTTTACTCAGAACAGTAAATGGATTCCTAAAAATAACTAGCTAGTTATTAAGAAAACAAGAATACTAGTTAATAAAATAAATTTTCAAAAGCAAAAAATCTAAAAAGTTTAACTTCTTGAATTGATTCTGAAAAATTTTATTAATAAAACAATTTACTCTATTTTTATGAATCCACTTACTGTTCTGAGTAAAATTTGTTCATTTTAGAAAATAGTTTTTTGGGGAAAATTCCATCTCTGAATTTTCATTCAACCTATACCAACTGGGGCTGGGAATGTGGCTCTGTGGTAGAGTGCTTGCCTAGCATGCATGAAGCCCTGAGTTCAATTACTCAGTTCTACATAAGCAGAAAAAGATGAAAGTGGTGCTGAGGCTCAAGTAGTAAGAGTGTTAGCCTTGAACAAATGAAGCTCAGGGACAGTGCCCACGCCTAAAGCTCAAGCCCCAGGACTTGCAAAAAATAAAACATTGAACAACTACAATAACAACATACTCAACACTGTGGTATGAATTTCTATTGACAATGTTAGTGTACAGATTTTACTCCTTTAAATTTACATAGAAAACCAAAACAAAGTGTTATTTCTACGACAAATCTAGGCATCTATTCAGTCCAAGGAAATGGAATTTAAAATGTTTCAACCCAATAATGACTTTAGTCATTTAGTACATAAAAAACTCATCTGGCCATTAAGCATTTTCCTAGATGACTGTTGCAACCATTTCTCTAAATAAAGGGCTGGTGAAACACAGGATTCAGAGAGAGAAAAATCCTATTAAAAACAGAATGGGGCAGAATTTAGAACTGAAAGAGGGACGGACAAGAGGAATAAAGCAGGATGAACAGTACGAATGCAGCTAAGCTTTTTGCCTAAACCAAGCTATAAAGAGGAGACATTGTTTCTTGCTTACACTTTAGACAATCTTGTTATTAAACTAAGTGCAAACGCTTGCTACACTTTTTAAATGTGGTCATTACTTGGCTTAACTATTTTACTTATTTGGATGGAAGATATTGAGACCGTATTCTTTGAGTCATGTTTTGCTGACTAAAGATCCAGGAAGATGAGTTTTAAAGTGATTAAACGAACTGAATTTTCTGAGGTAGAGACAACTTCAATTTAATCAGTCTCATAAACTATTAATTCCTTAACACCTCTCATAGTTGAGGCTGATGTGCTTCAGGATATGAACAAAACCTGTTAGAAGTGATAATAAGCGGCTGACCTAAAATTAGTTAATTAATATTTTATTCCATTTTTACACATTTTATACACTTTCAATGTAAGCATTATTGCATAATAGTATTTATCATCATTATAAATTAATAGTACCTTTAAATAAATATGATTCTCAAGGTAAGGCATTCAATTATTCATGATATCAGATTCATTCTTAATTTTATTCTTGTACAGTAATAATTCTTTTGTATGTAATTACTTTCAATTAGAATTCATATCATTGAATATCATAAACAGCATTGTGACTTGCTTAAAGTTGTTTTTCTATCTCAACCATTGAGTTGTATACATGTATAGTACATTTTTAATGCACTATATATACATATGTATATACGTATAGTGCATTATTTTATATGTGTGTCTTGACATATGGTTTTTAAATTATTCTTTTAATTGTTTTCCCATTTAGAATGAATTCTTGCTGTGAGATAGAAGCTCATCATATTTTTTATTGACGTAGTTAACATTGTTTCAGCCCCCCATTTTAATTAGGTTGCTTTCTTTCAATGGTTCACGGTGCAGTTTCTTTCAGATAAATGGCTTCAATGGATGAATGACTTCGCTTTGTGAGTTTGTTGCAGGTCCACTGGTCTTTTGTCTATTTTTCTGCTGGAAACACAGAGAAAATCACCATAGTTTCCTCAGAATTGTTAATAATTAAGAAGATAAGGACTTCTTCTATGCGTTTCTCTTCCAGTTTCTTGGTTATTTTGTACTTGAGCATTTTTTGCTCATGTCGTTATTGTCAAAGCCCTGAAGGGAATTTTAATGTCGAAAATAGGAGACTATGGAAAAATTAGGAGGAGTTAAATATAACTTATACATCTTTTGAACATGTATAATTATATGATGATTTACATATGAAACTTTGTGCTCAGATTTTAATACTTGTTTGCTATATTTTATTTGCAGAGATTATTTGTTGCCAGTGTAAATCTACCAGTTAATCTATATAAACCTCTTTTTGCATACAGATAGTTTTTGAGTAGTGTTTTATATTTTAAACTAATAGTAGAGTTAATTTCTAGAGATTTCCAATAATTTTACTTATTTATATTTTAATATTATTATCTGAAAATAATGTTTTCTTTAAAATGGATTATCCATTATGCATACCATAAAAACCTTGTTACAAGAAAATGTGGTAAATGTATGCAATGGAGTTCTATGCTTTCATCACAAAGAATAATATTGTCCCATTTGAAAGGAAATGGAAAGACTTGGAAAAAAATCACGTTAATTAAAGTGAGCCAAAAACAAATAAACAGTGACTCTATGATTTCTCTCACTTGTAATAATTAGAATATGTCTAGAATATTCCTAGCAGAAGACCACATTAGCTCAAGAACAATTACATAATGAAAATGGAAATAAACTCCAAAAGATGGAAAAAGAGAGGTTTTATAACATGTTTTCTGTCTTATTTTTAATGCACTTTCTGAAGTTATTTCTGTGCTGTCAAACAACAAAATCAGATGTCTTACATCAGAAATATTTTCTTATCCATATTATTTACTACTAATCAAATTTACTATTTGTGCTTTTGTATTATATTAAACAGTTGTAGAAATGGATTTCAACTCCGAATGTCAATATATGAGGACAGCACATCTTGCTCTATCAGTGTTACTAATCTATAGTGTGTATAATGTTTTTGAGATTACCTTTCAGAAGGCTTCTATTTCAGAATTTGTAATAAGTGCATGGTTTCAGCATTTTCTTAGAATTCTTTCAAGCACTTACCGAAATAGAGATCAAGTGAAAGAGAATATTCAATACAAAAGTAATTTGTATCGAAGTTCATCTTAAATAAGGAAATATTTTAGAGAAAGTGGCCCTGGGGTTCAAGAAATGGGGTGGGTGGTAGCCTTGAGCTGAAGAGCTCAGCGACAACGCCCAAGCCCAGAGTTCAAGCACCACAAAAAAAATGTTCTAGAGGTTTTCATTACATTTTAATATGAATTTGATTCCTCAATAGATGGAAGTCAATCGAAAAATTAGATCAAATAAAGCAATCTTCATGTTCCTCAGTGTTTGGTATTTCAGTGTGATATTTTTACTTGAGAACTCTGTATATAATGTTAATTCTATTTACATCTCACAAAACACTTAGAATTTGGAAAAGTCCATTTTCTACATTACTTTAAAGTCTCACTGTTTAAAAATCTTTCAGATTTTATATACATTTATTTGTTTATTTGAAATAGGAAAGGGGAAGGGGGAAAGAAGATGATTGGGAGGGGACAGGGGGAGAGGGAAATGGAGACAAAAATATAAGAGGGGTATTAATGTGTGAGAAGTAATATACCTACTATCTGGCAAATTAACCATAACCCCTCTATACACTACAATAAAAAATAAAAAAAATCCCACAGATTACAGTGACTTCCTTCTAGCTAATCAGAGTAACATTTATTGCAGGAAAGAAATAATTTAATAGTACCTTGTAGTCATGAACCAAGTGACGGGGTTTTAGGTATCTTCATTCAAAACTCTTGTAGACTATGGACGTCAAGAATGTTTACTGTTTCTTCATGACTAATAGAATAAGCTAACAGGAATATAGTAATTATTTATGTTTGCAAATCAAGGAATTTTGTCATCACATCATATTGCACAGTACACTTAAGATGCTATTTCTATTGCTCATAATGCAAAAGTGCTCTCTATTTGGCTTTATTTTATATGTTTCAATTAAGCAAAGATAAATAACAGGACTGACGTGACATTAACAAAGCCATAGCTGAAGTCACCCAGAAATTTCCTTTTCCTTCATCCACAGACGATACCCTAAGATTTTAAAGGCAGCAATTAATAATTTATTATTTTCTGATAGCTGTAACCTGCGGGTATGGAATTAAACTCAACAATCTCATAGTGACAATATGATTTCCAGTGAGAGGGAGAATTTTCACTTTTATTAAGGAAGTCCAATCCCAAATGATAAGACCTGTTATTTCAACCATTTCTGTTTCTCTGAATTTCTGAATTTAGGCAGAGATATTTGGTCAGTCTGCTCCTCTCCCCAAAAGTCAATTGCTGGAAAGAAAAATTTTGCCAATTCCTTTACAAACAGAGCCTGTTCTTTATTTTACCTACAGCCATATATGGCTGGTAGGCAGTATCAATAATATTGATTATTTTTAAATTATGCAGATTTATTGAAAGTATCTGATCATTACAAGTCCAAAATGTTTACTATTCTCTATTATGAGTACTGTTCTTTTCATGATTATTGCCAAAGGAAACTTTATGCACATGTCCAACCTACAGTATATATTATTCTGTTAAATGTAAAAGCAAGGCTTGGTACCCTGGATATAAAGTCACTAACATTGTGACCTTGAAAAAATGTATTTTACTATTAATGCTTACCTTCACCATTTGCAATTACAAACATTAAATAAAAGTTGAATTTTATTTTCCTTCACAGCATTTCTCTGATTAATCTCTGCCTAATGGTGTCTATAATTAAAAAACAAAATAGTGAGACGGGCCCGGGTGGCTCATGCCTGTAATCCTAGCTACTCAGAGGCTAACATCTGAGGATCGCGGTTCAAAGCTAGCCCAGACCGTAAAGATAGTGAGACTCTTATTTCTAATTAACCACTTGAAAACCGGAAATTGCGCTGTGGCTCCAGGAGTAGGGAAGTAGCCTTGAGCTGAAGAGGGTAATACGTCATTTTAAACAGTGTGAGCTCTTCCCTTGTTTTTTCCCAGTTTTTGTCCTTCCTGACTTCCCATTTCCCCCAAGTTGTGTGGTTCATTTTCAACAAATCTTAAATCTTTCAATAAATCTCAAATCTTGGCAACAATGTTTCCCCAATGGTTAGGTAACATGATAAAATTGGGTCTCACATTAAATCAATGGTCCCACTTTAATGATCCAAAAGAAGAATTTCTGACCTATTATCAAGAAACAAAGAACTGTACTGCCTGTACTGCCTGTACTGCAAGCTCTCAAGTAAGATAAGCATGCAAATATGCCTATTATAAAGCAGATCTTCTGTTACTGTGTCTAAATAAATGAGGCAAAGGAATTTTAGAAGTTTGAGAATTGTAATATTAAGAATTTTATAAGCAAGTAAAGTAAGATTCGTTTTGAACCAATTAATACTGACAAATCTTATGGATTGATTTTAGATGATGTCTGTAATTATAATACATTTGTAATATTATTCTGTAATTTGATATTACAAAAAAGCAGACTTTAAAATTAAGTATGAGAAATGTTAATTGCTTCTTCGTTTTGACATCATGATAGCAATTAAGTTATTCACAGAATCACTGAAATGTAACCTAGCACGGCAAGTCTTCATATGTTTTAATTTTCTGCCTGAGACTAAAATTTACCAAAATTGTC
This sequence comes from Megascapheus bottae, assembly GCF_031878675.1. Classification (NCBI taxonomy): domain Eukaryota; kingdom Metazoa; phylum Chordata; class Mammalia; order Rodentia; family Geomyidae; genus Megascapheus; species Megascapheus bottae. The sequence goes on from NC_143527.1 coordinate 31,492,318, forward strand.
TTTTGATTTTAGCTATCTGAACAAGAACATGAAAAATAGCAATTGCTATTTTAAAGACTATTTATGAAGTAACAAAATTTCATAAGATCAATTAAATTAGATGTACCATTCTTTCAGATCTTTTCTGTTGTTGAAATTCAGTTATTCCTTAATCATTTTTTCTTGCTATCATCTTTAAATTTTATAATTGTCTTTGTTTTTACAGTGCATGATATTATGGTTATTATAATTTTAAATATTTTCCATTATTGTTATTAATTTTAATGAAAATTGAGTAATAAATGGTAGAGAAATGCATTAGCCATATAGATGGGCTAAAGATTCATTTGAGGAAACACCTGTGAAATGAGGAATAGGGAAAGAGCCTGGATGAACTTGGAAGACATTCACATAATGATGGATTTCTGATATTTGTAAATGAGATGAGGAAGGAAGGAAGGAGAGAAAAAGGATGGAAGGGAAATAAAATCTTTTAGTACATGTAGTTCCAAGGAAGTTTCAATTAATAAATGCCATCATTTAGCAGAAAGACAGAGAATTTCACATTGCATGGAGCAAATATGCTTTAATGTCTGTAATAATCAGTCATCTGTTAATTATCCACCAATGGTTTGTCCTTTACAAGAAGTAAATGGTAGACTCCCACTTTAGTATCTGAGGTGGTAGTGAATGAGGCTCATAAAATGAGAGATCTGAATGATGATTCATTGATGGTCATTAGAGGAAGATTTAAAAAATAAATGAGGCTAAGGACTTAGGGTAAATTTGGACCACATTTTATTACATTATATATGTATATATATATATATATATATATATATAAATTTCTCTGACATTGAACATTCTCTGTCTAATAGCTATACAATGAAAGTTATTTTTAAGAGCTCAGTTTGATTCATTTCCCAGTTTATTCATTATCTGTTCCAGATAAGCCAGAATTAAAATTACTCGCACTTAGTACTCTAAACATAATTGTCTCACAAGTCAAATTTTCAGGTGCATGAAGTATTTTATGGAGCTCTTGGAATCAACAATGAGATATAATTGACTGAATTGATTTTCTTATCTGACTGCTTCTAGAAAACTTTGCAATAACTTCACTCACCCTTCTTCCTATCAGTTCCTGGATAACTATATGGAGGTGTTCCAGAATGAACAAATCAAACAGCAGTAGATACTCCTTTTTTATTCTTCTCTGTTCTTTCATGTTATCTTGAGAGTAAGAAATTGGGAAACACACCCTCAAATGTTTTCAAAATAATTTATTCAGCTTGAAACACAGATTTACTTGCTCAAGACTTATTTTCACATTTATATCCAATGACAATGATACTAAAGTGACATATTATGCATTTTTTACTGTTCAGTAGCTCTTCACATATTTACTATTTTTGAACAGCACAAATACATAGTCTCAGAATTCTCAATGCTAGAAATCAAAATTCACTTAAATTGTAGAACAGAGGAAGATTGCATTTCTACTTGAAGTTTCAGCTGTTAAGCCCCCAGATTTCTCTTTATTTGGGAAGTTAAAAATTTGCTATTTGAAGTCCCTTCAATTGTCAAGCCTGGCAAAAATTAGGTGATCTCTGTAATTCTGATCTGCATTTTACTAAAAATATCTCAGGTATTACATTAGGCACACCATAATAGCCTGGATATTTATATCTCAATTCTTATTTATCTCAATTATTATGTTACTTAATTACATAAATAAGGCTACTTTACATGCAACGTAAATTAATTTTATATTCTAGAAATTATGATGTGGGCTGTATAAGGGCTATATGTGAGATAGGCAATTTTATCACAGCCATAAAGCTAGAACGATACCATTACAAAAGGCTAGTAAAGATGCTATAAAAAGACTATTTTATTTATACATTAACATTGTTCATATTTATATCCAAGATGTGTAGACCACTGCTTACACAATAGGTCAATGACAGCTGTTTTTCGTTTTTTCATTTTTTTTTTGCCTGGGCTAATGACAGCTATTTTAATGAACTGTTTATCTACTGTTTTGATATAGATTTCCTAGAGAAAAAAATAAAGGACATTTTCCTCCTTTTTAAATTTTCTCTTTGGTTGTATGTGTGTAGAAGGAAATGAAAATGCCAGAACCAGGAGAATAAACAAAATGATTGACAAAAAAGAGAAGGAATAACAATAGTGCAAGTGGATGTATCACCTGGCTGGCTTATTTTTTATAAGATAATGTCTACAATTGCCACACAAGATGCTTCAGACAGATAAAATTAAACAAAACAATAATAAAATCAAAAAGTAATTCAACTTATGTTGAAACATATGTAAAAGGTTTTTAATTCACAAATAAAATACAATCTACTCATTTTTGACTTCTAACTTCCATCTTGAGAATCTCTTCATATTTTTTGCTGAAGGCAGATACTATTGTCAATGGACATACTTACTTCTGATACTGGAAATTAAAGAGAAAGTCAGAAATACACAGCTTTCACTGGCTGCTATTGAAGAGGTCAAAAGTACCAAATCTATCATACCAGGACTGCCAAGATACAATGGCCACCCATAAGTACTTGTAACTGCTAAGATGAAATGAATTCTGGCTGTTCCACTGAGATGCCACATAGCCATCACAGCTGATATGAGTGTACAGCATTTAAATGGCATGAAAGTAGGAAATAAGGAAAATATGTTTGGCTGCATCAGAGTAACTCTGCCATCATATCCACTAAAGAAAATAAATATGAGATTTTTTTTTGCCAGTCTTGGGCTTAAGCTCAGGGCCTGAGCACTGTCCTTGGACTTTTTTCTCAAGGCTAGAGCTCTACCACCTGAGCCTCAGCACCACTTCCGGCTTTTTTCTATGTACGTGGTACCAAGGAATTGAACCCGGGTCTTCATACATTCTAGGCAAGCACTCTACCACTAGGCCAAATCCTGGCCAAATATGAGATATTTTAAAGAATAAGAAACACTCACTGAATTAAGCATTTGACCTCCGAATGACTTGTCAAAATTGGGTATATACATATTTGAGAGATACTTTTGATTTCCAAAGAATATGTTCTTTGAACAAAACACTGAATAAAAAGTCAAAAGTTTTCTGGAGGCATACATTACATTTAATCAATTTACTAATTCTCATCCTCAAAGAAAATTATCTGTTGATGTAGATTTACTTTACATCTTTCTTACCTACTTTTGATGATTTTCATTTAGAGGTCGTAGGTATACTTTGTTAAATGCACTTGTATTTCATGCTACTGTAAAAATTTCTTTTGTAGAAACAGAGGATTTTTATATTGACTTCATGTCTTTCTTAACCCATTTGAACTGGTACACCCATTTTCTTCTCTATACTGATCCATATTGTGCTGACCAACTTTATAGATCTTTGTGTGACTTTATACTTTCATAATGTGTTGTATTTTTGTTTTTACTTTTTTCATTATTGAGTCTATCTTTATAATTATCTTTATTCTGCTTGTTTTGGATTGGTGATATTTATTCCTAATTTCTTTAGTTATAAATTAATTGATTTGAAGATTAGAAGAAATATTTGTTTTCTTATTAGAATGTTTAATGATGCAGTTGTTTTTCTCTCCTAATCATTGTCCATGTTGTATTCTACACACTGAACTAATCTACTTTGGTTTTTATCTTTTTTTCCTTGAATTTATAATCTAAACTATTTTTAAGTTATATTTTGGATTTTTGAATTTGAGATTCTCTTTTTGGAACTTTATTATTCAGTTTCCAAATATTCAAACAAGTTATCAAACTTCTACTTAAAAAATCTTTTAAAAAGAAAGTTTTTACCTGTGCCAAAGAGACCGAATGTATCTCCTATTCCTTCTTGTAAAGTGTATCTGCTTTTACCTTGAGGTCTTTGATCCATTTGGAATTAATCCAGGTACAGGGTGACAAAGAAGGATCCACCTTTAGTTTTCTGCAGGTGCTTAACCAGCACCACTTGTTGAAGAGGCTATCTTTCTTCCATTCTATTTTTTGGCTCCCTTATCAAAGATTAGGTGACCATAGGTCTGTGGGTTAATATCTGGGTCCTCAGTTCTATCCATTGGTCTTCAGGCCTGTTCTTGTGCCAGTACCAAGCTGTTTTGGTCACTATAGCTCTGTAATAGAGTCTAGAGTTTCATATTGAAATTCCTCCTGCACTGTTCTTTCTGCTAAGAATTGTTTTTCCTATACGGGGTCTTTTATTATTCCATATGAAATTTTGGATTGCCTCTTCTATTTCTTTAAAGAATGACATTGAGATATTGATGGATATCCCGTTGAATTTATAGATAGCCATTGGCAAGATTGCCATTTTCACGATGTTAATTCTCCAAATCCAGGAGCATGGGAGGTTTTTACATTTCCTCCGTTCTGCTTTCTTAATAAGGACCAAGAAACACAACAAATCAGAAAAAGTCTGGAATAGTGCAACTGATTCAACTGCAGAGCTTCTGTGCAGCACAGGACAAAGCCACCAAATTAACTAGAATGCCTACAGGGTGGAAGAAGATCTTCACTAACCATACAACAAACAAAGGCCTCACATCTAAAATATATCAACAGCTCAAAAAATTGAATCACTCCAAAACTAATCTCCAAAGAAACAACCATCCCATTAAAAGATGGACCAAAGACTAAAAGAGAGTCTCTGAAGAAGAAATAAGAATGTCCTATAGACACATGAAGAAATGCACGACATCTCTGGCCATAGAAGAAATGCAAATCAAAACAACTCTAAGATCCCACCTCACTCCAATTAGAATGACCCTAATCAAGATATCTAATAACAACAGATGTTGGAGGGGATGAATCCAAGAGGGATCACTACTACACTGTTGGTGGGAGTGCAAACTCATTCAATCACTATGGAAAGCAATATGGCAGTTACTCAAAAGACTAAACATAGAACTCCCTTATGACCCAGCAATTCCACTACTTGGCATTTACTCAATCATCCAGAAACAAGGACATACTAAATCCACTATCACAACGATATTCATTACAGCACTATTTACCATAGCAAAAATATGGAACCAAGCCAGATGCCTCTCAGTTGATGATTAGATCAACAAGATGTGGTATTTATACACAATGGAATTCTATGCTGCTGTCAGAAAGAACGACATTGCCCCATTTGTAAGGAAATGGAAAGACTTAGAAAAAAGTCATATTAAGTGAAGTAAGCCAGACTCAAAGGAACATAGGCTCAATGGTTTCCCTCATTTTTAATAATCAGTAGAAACATTGGGCTCTCCTAGCAGAGATTTACAATGGAACAAAACTTAGACACATAGGCCACATAGGATGAGGCTAAATGAAAGGATCTCTAGGATATAGAAACAAAAGCCATATAATGAGTGATTCTTGTCCTTAATGTACTATATTAGCTTTGATCTCTTTTGATGTCCCTTGGTTATCCCATATTGCTACAGAATTTCACCTTCGTATCTGATATATTTTATATATGCTTTTTTGGTTATTTGAAATCGGATTGAGAAGGGGGGGAAACAAGATGAGGGGTGGGAGTGGGGGGAGGGAAATGGGGACCAAGATATGGAAAGGGTATCAATATTTGTGAAGTAATTCACGTTCTATCTGGTGAAGATAACGTAACCTTTCTATTAATTAAAATTACAATAAAATATATGGAATAAAATAAAATAAAGTAGAAATCCAAAAACAATCCTTTAAAAAATCAGGCTGCTAATATATCAAAACCTAGATACATAAGGCCATATAGTAGGATGCTAAATGAAAGGACCTCTAGGATATAGAAACAAAAACCATATAATGAGTGATTGTTGTCCTTAACGTACTATGTTATCTCTCATCTCTTTTGCTATCCCTTGATTATCTCATATTGTTACAGTATCTTACTTTGTTATCTAATATATTGGATGTATTTGTATTTGGTTATTTGAAATTGGATGGCGAAGGGGGGGAAGAAAAGATGAGGGGTGGGGGGGAGGGAAATGGGGACCAAGACATGAGAAAGGGTATCAATGTACATGAATTAATGTACCTTCTATCTGGCAAATATAATGTAACCCTTCTATTAATTACAATAAAATATATTAAAAAAAGAACTTAAAAAATCAGGCTGATAGTGATTTTTACACTTCTTTGCAGATATATTGCTACTGTAAGTCTTTACAGATATATTGGTACTGCTTTCTGATGTACTTTCTAGTAGAAACGTTGGCAATAATGGCCTTTGCCTTTAATAATTTTGAGCCTTTTTTTCTGTTGTATTGTTAAACTGATTTTTCAAATATACACTTATAACTTGTGTGTTTTTATTTTCATTGTCATTTTCAATGAGGTTATTCTGTGTTTGCTGGAGTATGAATTTATATTATGACTTACATAAAAAATTTTGAGCAGTCAAATTGTCCCCTTCCACTCAGGTGCAGTGGCTCATGCCTGAAATCCTACCTAATCAGGAGGCTAAGATCTGAGGATCATGGTTCAAAGCCAGCCCAGGCACCAAAGACCATGGGACACTTATCTCCACTATAAACAAGAAGTGGGGCTGAGGCTCCAGCGATAGGGCCATAGTCTTAAGCTGAAAAGCTCAGGGATAGTGCCCAGGCCTAGAGTTCAAGCCACAGACCCACCCCCCACCTCATGAAAAAAAAATTTTTTTCCTCTCACTGCTCCTTCTTGGTTCTAAGAAAATATATACTAAAACTGCTTGACAATGTGATAAGTCTCAGTGTTGTAAATTTCTTACACTTTTAAAGCCATTTCTTCCCCATCAGAGGCTCAGTTAAGGTGGCTTCTGTAATGATATATTCAAATATCAATATGTTAAATATTCACATATTCAATAAATTCAATATATTATACTTTAAGCATTGAAACATATATTAGTATTAATTTGACATTTTTTGTCTATTTGGGCAATATAAATTGTACTTAATATTTTTTGTATCTTGCTTTTACCAATATTTTCATGCTTATAATTTAATAATTTATCATATTTCTGCTTTATTTTAATGACTTACATCTGCTTATGAATTACATAGAGAAGAGACCATCTCTTATGTATTTCATGGTATTTAAGGATCAATTACCATTCTCCTATGAGTTTCATTTTCCTACATTTCATATTATGTAATAGGCAAAATATGCCCCCCTTCCTAAAAATATTCATTATTATATTATTGGAACCTATGATTATGTTAATTTACTTGCTGATGATGACTTTGTCATAGAGGTTATAGACCTTGAGATGAAGTGATTATCTTGTATTAGCTGAGCAGACCATTTTAATTAGTCTTTAACTGATAGCATTAAAATAAAACTGACGTCAGAAAAATAAAACATGACAAATATTTTTTTGTCCTTCAGGACAGGAAAAAGAATCGTGTGTTTAAGAGTTTGACAGCGTCAGAAGCTGAGGATGACTCTGAATTTATACAGTCATGCAGAGATTGGAAATGGTGCTGATCTCAATTTTGAATCTACAAGATTTAGCTTAGTTAAGGATTCAAATAAACCAAAACAAATTTTCTCCTAGAGGATCTAGAAAGAAATGAACCATCTTAACACAGAAATTGTAGGCATACCACACTATAAAATATTAAATTTACATACATATCAAGCATGAAGCTTATACTAGTTTCTTATAACAACAAGCAAAACATACTACATATTTCTAGTGAAATTTTATCAATTGCTGGATACAGTGGGTATTATCTTTTTGCAGGTTTGGAGTCCAGTTTCTTTTCTTTCAAAAATTGTAATTTATGTAGACCATATTTATATGGTCAAAAAGTATAGGAAACTCTTTGTGGTAATATTAAGCATAGCTTGGTTACTAAAGGATTAGCCTTTTGTGATCTTTACTGTTTTTTTAATATTAAATAATTTTCTATACTCTAAATTCATGGAATTTAAATGTCTATTTCTTGCTGCTCAAGGAACTTTAGCTTCTTAACAGTATTATTTTTGCTCAACCTCATGATCTTACAGAATACACATTTACAAATTAGTACTTAGAAGATTCTCTGGGACCATACACACACTTTTGAAGTTTTTTTTCTGAGTTGTTTGCTTTCCCTAGTGTCTGTATCACTAGATTTAGCTGTGGTTCTTCACTTCCAGTCAAAATAGATCACATAGCCAGGAGCTAGTAGATCAAATCTGTCACCATAGCTACTCAGGAGGATGAGCACTGAAGAGGATAGCTGTTCAAAGCCAGCCTGGGCTGAAAAGTTCATCTGTAGTTATGCAAAAAAAATGGGGCAAAAGCTTCAAGTAATAGAGCATTAGCCTTGAGCAAAAAGACCTCAGAGACAGTTTCTAGGCCCCATATTCAACTCCCCCTTCCCACATACACAGATATAACTCAATATCCAAGCAAAATGGAACAAATGAAGCAACTCTGCTTAGAAATTTTCCCCTACCTTGAAAATGCCATGAGGAAAGGTCAAATAAATTGAAGGGATCAGGCATTTCTTCTGCATGATATACTAGCCATGAAAATAGCTGTTTCATATTTTTATACTTATTTTTCAGCTATTTTAGAAGCTGTGGAAAATGATCATAGATGAAAATCCATGTTTGTGTATTCATTATTATTATGTGTATTATGTAGTTGTTCAAAGATATTTTCAATTACCAAAGTCAGTCAGATTAAAAGTACAGTACTTCCTGGTCATTGTCACCCTTTCCCATCACTCTCAGCCTTTCCCCATTCATCCTTACCCTTGAGATACATAAATTAATTTTTACATAATCTACACTGAATGTAATTTCTGCATGTGTATTACTAGCTAAATTCAATTAAGTGGCTTTAAATTATATGATGTTAAAATATATGAGACATGTATGTATAAGAATAAAATACTTATATAGATAATGCTATTTTACTAGGTATTTCAATTAAATTTTATGTCATATATCTTCCAGAGATCATTTCCTCAGACTAAAATATTTCATATTAAACTACCTGAGAACATTTCATAGTTTCAACAAGAAATCTATAACTTGTAAGGAAACAGACTGCAAAATAATTACATGCACAATAGACTACTCCAAGATATTAGTAATAAATTCAATGGACAGTGTTCCCTCAGGGTAACAGAGACATAGCACTACATTTTCAGTTAGACACACATGTATATTCTGAATCAACTAAGAAACAAATATTTAGTTAAAGAAAGGAGATTCAGCACAAGCTGCAATTAATAAGATTAATCACCTAAAAATGCATGGCTTATCCTAGAGAGCAGAAAATACAGTAAACCAATTAGGACTCTACAGACTTAACCCAGGTACAAATGGTAAGGACTTCAAATGTGGTAATTACAATACAGTACAAAGTAAAATGTAAACACCACTACTTATCTAACAGGTTACTGGCAGGTATCAGTGTTAACACTCAATATATTGAGTATTCTAATTAACTGTTTTTTATCAGAAGAAGTTGATACTTATATTTCCAAAGAAAAAAGAAAGGGTATTGTAACTGCAATAACTCCACTACAAGAATAATTTGTTCCTAATATTGTAATTTCAAAACAAGGCTAAAATTGACATCATTCTAATGGGAGGAAAGTATATTAGGGTGCAGTTCCCTGGTTCTTGATCTCCTTTTTATATCAATAATCTTGGAGTTAATGAGAGAGAGAGAGATAGTAACAATGTTCAAGAAGAAATACACCCATGTAAGGTAACTGTTACCCCACTGTATATCACCCAGACAATAAAAACAAACAAATAAAGAGACTGATGTACAGAATTGCTCTCATTTCAAACCCATCACCAATGCCTATAAGAACTTTGGCAATAACATTTTTTGATCAACTTGTTTGAAACACCTAACTGCCTTTTGGCTGGTACTTTCATCTCCTTATTACAAGTTAATTGGACTTAAGTGACTCCATGCTCTTCAGATTGCTGGACATTGAGTATAGCAACCACAGAAGACCGTAAGCTAAGATGGGTGAACCACTGTCCCCCAGCAGATTCCATCAGAATGTTTCTTAGTATTTTTTTTGAGTTCTATATGTAGGCTTCCAATGAATAATGTCTTTTGACAAATAAGTCATTGCTAAAAATGAAACAAATTTTCAAAATCTCTGAATGGACTCACTTCTGTATTAGAAATCCTCTTCCCACTCATTCTGTCTGTACATCTTTAAGAGTCTTTGAGCTCTTTGAAGACAGGATTTATAAAATTCTAGATTTATAATATTGTAGTGTTTATAGAACTCTAAATGCTTTTTATTGTGTCAAAAACTGTTTTAAAACCTTTCGGATTTTCTGCTGTCATTTAACTGGTGAATAAAGTCAATGAATGAGAAAAAGAAGAAGCATTGAGTTTCAGGAGTAGAGATATAATTAGAAAGTAGAAACAAGATGAAAGAAAAAGTTTAGGAAGACTGTTTTTCTGCCTTGGCTGACTCTGGAAAATAACATTTATTAAAACAGGAACTGCAAAAGGAGGAAGGTCTTTTGGGACTTTATAATAATTGAAATATTTTTATTGTAAAGGTTATTTATATAGGGGTTTCGGTTGCATATAACTGCTAACACATATATTTCTTTTTGAACAGTGTAACCCCTCTCTCATCCTCTCCTAGTTTTCCCCTCCTGACCTCCCCTTCCCCACAAGTTGTATATGTCTCTTTCTGCATAATGTCTGGTAAGGATCATTGCTGAATTGATTCACCCTTTGTCCCACTGCTTTTGTGTTTCCCTTCCCTTCCACAATAAGATAAAATGATCTACAAGACAAAAGCGACCAGAAATCAAAAACAGTTACAAAAGAGAATACTCCAAGGAAAAAAGAAATAAGGAAAGAAAGAGAGAGCAGGGAGAGAGGGAGGATGGGAGGGAGGGAGGGAGGGAGGGAGGGAGGGAAGAAAACTGCAAACAGTGCAGGAAAAAAAGCAATTTTTTTGAGTTCACCTAATTGATTTTTTTTTTTTGCCAGTCCTGGGCTTGAGCGCTGTCCTTGGACTTTCTCAAGGCTAGCACTCTACCACTTGAGCTTCAGCACCACTTCCGGCTTTTTGCTATGTATATGGGGTACCGAGGAATCGAACCCAAGTCTTGGTGCATGCTAAGCAATCATTCTACCACTAGGCCAAACTCCCGGCCCCTCCTAATTGAATTTTAAAACTCACTTGAATTACACATTGCATTTGTAATTTAAAGTTTCTGACTCAGAAATGTTAGCTAGGACCCAGTGATGGAGTTGTATCCTAGTAACTCTCGGTTCCCACAATCCATAAAGCACATGCCAGGGTCATGGTAAGAGTGCCCCCAGAAGCACCAGCAACGGACTAAACAGCTCCCGTCTACAAGAGTCTGTACTTCTAACTTATAAAGACTGCATTTTGTGTTCAGAACTTGTTTCTCCTCTGAAAAAATGTTTTATTCTCCTTCTCTTTGCCAATTTTCTTGTATTCTGAACAAGATCATCTTCCAGGTCCAGTACTAGGTTACTAGAATTCAAAGATGAATATGGTAATATCTGGGTCATGAAAGTTCTCCTACTAAACATGGATACATTCAGTATAATGACTGGTGATAAAGTACGGAGATGTCTAACAGGAATGGTGCAGTAGCTCACTTTGTCCACAAGGGATCATCAGTATCCTGATGGAACTGAAGCGCAGGCCTTGCCTTGCTGGAGAAGTGGGTAAGGAACATGAGCTACCTAGGTTTATATATGGGAGCTGCAGAAGCAGCTGAAGCAGCAACCATTGCTGAAATATAGACAATTGATGACAAAGCTACTTGGATGTCTATGGGAATCTGAATGGAATGTTAGACTACAGAAGAATGTCAGAACATGAATTACAAATCCATTGCTAGGAAAGAACAGAACAAGTGCATGGTTTAACTTGCCCCACACCTATAGTTCTTACACTCAGGAGTTACAAACAGATGTCACTAGGTCATTCATTATTAGTTCATCTGGGCTAGATAGAGACACTTGGTTTTATTAAACTGTAAGTGGCTCTGGACATTGTCTATATTTTTTATTAAAGGCAATTCTATTATGAAGGCAGAAGCAACACATCTAATCTTTAAAAAGCACCTAGTTATCAGTTGGAAATAATATGGCTGACAATGTAATATTCCAGGTAGGAGGTGATAAAATACTAAGGACTATGGACAGTAGTCCTATTATTTAATTTTAAGGCTAGGCTTATATACTAGTAGGAAAGTGAATGGAAAATAATGACTTGGAATTATTTAAATGCATATTTTGGGCACATCTGGCATGTAAAGCATGTATGATACGAAAGCAGCCTGATAGTTAATTCAATGTTTGCATTTTGTACTTCAGAGCCTTATGTGGCACATGTATAAAATGTACCACTGCTCACAGCTCCTGATCTATTTAATGTATGTGCTGACAGATACAGTAAACAAATGTAAAGCAGTTTCTCAAATTCCCAAGGGGAATTAAAATATGTACTCTATTCACAGAGTGCAGATTAAAGATTCAAACATCTAATCATATTATTAATTTACTTATGCATATAAATAATGTCACAAAATATATAAAATAATAATGGAAGAATTTTATGCAAACTTCAATTTTCAACTTTAGGCTTTTATTAGTGAATGTCTGGATTTATGGCACTTAGATATCTTTAAATATCATCTTCATGAGCAACTATACTGTTTTGAAGTGATTAATTTGAAGCTCTGCGTTACACTGTCACTGTAAATTTGTCCTAAAGTTGCAGGTAAGCCATTTGTACAATAATAGATCATTTATTTTTATTACTGTGCTCTTGAAATATCTTTGCTCTTTTTGCTATGTAACACTTTCTTTATTGTTTCTGTAAGTTTTTTTTTTCTAATGACTTTGGTCATGATGACATGTGGTCTTTAAATATATGAGATCACACAAGAACAATGACCAAGTGGTAGTAAATCCTTTGCTTCCTTTTTTAAGACTTTTTCTACTGCTGACCTCTGCAAGGATCACAAATCAGCACTGATTAAAATCATTTCTGATTTGTGTGTATTTTTTCATGATGCGTGACATAAAGAATTTGAAAAATAAATGAAAGAATTTTATACTGTAAAATATTTGAAGAGGTATGATGTATGTGCAACATAGACCTTTTCTTGAATAATGTTTTATTGAGAGTCAGAAAGTCCTGATTTTATTTAATGTTATGAGTTACATTTCTGACAATAAACTGCTGAATACCTGCCGACTTTTATCATGCTGATAGTTCTTATGCAATACTTTCTCACAAATGCATCCCAATATGGTTATCAGAGTTATATGGCCTTCTAGTAGAATTATTTTGAGCCCACCTCTGCACTTGCAGCTTAAAAATATTCCTGACACCCTCAGTCTTGCAGGCTCTGAATGTCTCCAGTGGAATATTCCATTCTCTATCGGTTTTTTTCCAACACAAAATAACAATGATTTGCAGAAAGGTAAGCCTTTATGTAACATGAATGAATGGGTGAAGATAAAAAAATAATAATAAATGCATAGCATTTCAACTCTCCATTAAACAAGAAAAAGAGGATTTTCCAGAAGCAAACTTTAAGCTGTCGTGTTAAGAATTGTGATGAATTAAAAAGATGATTAGCCTGCTGACTCTACTTTGCATTATATCCTTGAGGACAAGTATAGTAATTGTTCAGTAGTATGAAAGTTTATGTCAGTGCAATCTCTGTTTTTAATATGTTAGAAAGTTGAAACTGATATTTTACTCAGATTACACAATAGTAGCTTCAGAGTGTAGAAGAATAAAAATGACTTATGATCATTATTTGAAATGAGTCAGTTTAGGTTTTTTTAGGGAGACAAAAATGTCAAGAGTGAGAAAATTCAAAAGAGAAATTGAGATATTTCATAGTAGGATTATGGGAATGGAAAATATGAGAGATGTAGAAAAAAGGAAACTGTCCAGAAAATATGTTGACTTTACCACCATAGAAACAGATGCACATAAAAGAAATGAGAATGTGATTACTAAATAGAATGTCAATCTACTCAGGGGTTTCAGGTCTCAAAACTTAATCGATGATGGAGATATTTAAATTGTTATCATGTTATAATGAATCCAGATACTGGATACAGATATTATGATCTTGATCAATAATGCCCAAGATTTGAAATACTGTAGAGCTTCAAAACTACTGATTAGTAAGAATGTCTGCATACTGAAAGCCTTAACAGAAAATGGTTAGTTCTTTCTACTTCCTCAGTTGCACTCAAATATCATTGTTTCCAACTTCTACTTCACTTGAGAAGAGGCTTATTTTCATTCTTTATACTTAATATGCATTATTACATAACTAAAATAATAATAACCACATCACTACTATTTTTCAAAAGCTACATATTTACTCAAGTATCTCATGGTGTTTTGAAAGCAATATTCAAAAGAAAATCATTGTCAGTATTTAAAAATGATGAGAACTTAAAGCATGGTATTTTACTATCTGAGAATTTATCATTGAAAACTTCAAGACTGATAAATATTTATTTGAAGCATTACATAGGGGCCTTCAGTTTCAGTTGATCCACTAAAAATGTACTGTGTCTGTCAAGTATACATGCACACAAGTTCTTAGCATGAAAATAATGCCACTTGTTTGTGAGTTAAAGGCTGACCTGAAATCATGGTATTATTATTACTTTTTATTTCTACCTCCCAAATAACAGGACTTGTCTTCATGAATCATCATAAAAATGTCACAAGTGTTATTTAGTCTTCCCCATTTAGTTGGTAGAGTGAAATGATACTAAGTTATCATAAATTTGCTACCGGCATCATGTATATTAACAAAATTAGATGTGAACTGCCTAAACACCAGGATGCATTCATTCATTTGTAAAATTGTTTTAAAAAAGTGTAATTTCTGTTTTTGCCCAAAACACTATGAGGATGCCAATTAAAGTCTTTAAGATTGAATGCTTTAAATATGTATCTTTTAGCTCTGAGGGATATTTAAAATGAGTCTGGGGGAACTAGAGATGACTTTTTCTAATGTTCAGCCAAAATTTTGAGTTATAGGTAATATAGGAGAACAGTATATCACAATGTACTAAAGATGAATGACTGTGAAAGGCTTTAAGAAAAGAATGTATCAAGCTGGCCAGAATTAACAAAGTGATCACATAGATTCGCTGGTGATCAATCAGAGGACTTGAAATAATTGAGAGAGGTTTACTCAACAAATTTATGTAAGCTCAAGAAGATTGGTGAGAGGCTATTGCATTGAAACTGAAGATTATTTTTCTTTCCCTGCATGGCCCTTTCTGGCCAAAATGCTATCTCATGGAGCTCATCAGACAAGCAGTCTTTTCCGTATCTGTACCTACCTGCAGTAAAATAATTATGTGAGCTATGATGATCCTCATATTCCAGGTTACACAGTTCCATGAGGCAGAAAGTTTCTATCAGCAGAGGGTTATAAGTAGGAGGAATACCTGGAAAGTGTGGTGTTGGGGCCTGACCGCCATCTCTGAGGCCTGATTCTGGCTCAGCTGCAATTAAAGGGCTTTGACCAGGCATTCGGTCCTTTGCATACCTCTCTTAAGGCATCTCTGTGTACCTGACTCGATTGAGCCCCCCGCAGCTTCTCTGGAAGCAGCTCATGTCTTGCTTGCTTTCCTGCACCTGTCCCGCCCAGTACCTGAAAGCCCCACCCAGACCCTTAGTGGTAGCACAGTGGCCCTCTTCCTATTGGCTAGCTTCTCAGTTACCACTTTCTCCTACCCCAACAATGTATAACTAATTGTCTGACGCAATAAAGAGAGATCATCAGATCAACAGAGATCAGCAGAGAGATCTGATGCGCTTTCATGGTTAACACGGCTTCTGACTCAGAGTGGTTTTTTCTTCCCCGGTAATTGGGGGAGGGCTGGGTCATCGATACTTACCATCTCGCTGGGCTCCCGGGGTACTACAGGCTGGCCCTGTGTGTCCCTCCCCATTCCTGAGTTGCTGCCCCAGAGAGAAGCAACAGTATGGAATCATTGTAGCTGTGGCTGATGGCAGTGATCTTTTCACCCACAGCACTCAAAAAGTTTGTCAGTAAATCTGCAAGTTCATTTCCCCCTTTCAAAGAAAAAAGAAAGAGAAAGAGAGAAAGAAAGAAAGAGGAAGAAAGAAAGAAAGAAAGAAAGAAAGAAAGAAAGAAAGAAAGAAAGAAAGAAGATATTCTGTGTTAATTCTAGCCTATGCCAGTATTTACATTGTCATGTCCCATTATTCCAAGCTTGTGACTGAAAGATGGCTACGGAGTACAAACACAGGTACAGCTTCATAGGGAATAGATAATTGACACAAGAACAAGAATGGAAAGCATGTGGACTTCTGGTATGTCCCAGTTTATGGTATAGGAGTTCCATTCTGGGATGGTACAGAAAAACATCAGATCTAATATTCCACCTTACCTACAGGAACAGATTTCAACTGAATAAGAATATGGAGTAATATATTTGCAAGGATCTTGTCAAAAGTAGCCGAGTTAGGTTCTAGCATTCAGTGCAGGGTAAATGATATCAGTAGGCATAGATCAGTCAGGAAAAACAGAGAAGAATAAGAAAGGAGAAAGCTAAAGAGATTCCAGTTAAAATCCTAATGTTAGTCTTTGATGGTCAATTAGTTTAATTTAGATAATCTAGATAATCATTTTAATAAATTATCAGAAAACATTAGGAGGAGTTTCATTAAAGAGATAATAAAAATAAAATTTACTGAAAATATGGAAATTATGAATAGGAAAATTAAGGCAAAACACACAAAAAACTAAAAGCAGAAAAGAAAGAGTTTCCAACAGGACTTTTAAGAGGCAAGAGAGTCAGCAAAATTATAGATGATTCCCGAGCATAGCCTAGTGGTAGAGTGTTCACCTAGCTTGCATAAAACCCTGGGTTCAATTCATTGGTATTACATACAGAAAAAGCCAGAAGTGGTGTTGTGGCTCAAGTGGCCGATCAGTATCCTTGAGCAAACGGTGTCCAACAACAGTACCCAGGCCCTGAGCTCAAGTCTGAGGACTGGTAAAAAAGTTATAGATAGGGGCTGGGAGTTTGACCTAGTGGTTGAATGCTTGCCTAGCATGCACGAACACCCGGGTTTGATTCCTCGGTACCACATACAAAGAAAAAAAGCCAGAAGAGGCTCAAGTGGTAGAGCTCTAGCCTTGAGAAAGTCCAAGGACAGTGCTCAGGCCCTGAGCTCAAGGCCAGGACTGGCAAAAAAAAAAGTTATAGATAAATACTTATAATGTAATTTAATGGTGTTCAGAAAAGAATAAAGAAATTGAGCAAATGAAAGCTACTAAGAAATTAAAGTTTTATTAGCCATAATAATAGATACAATAAAAAGAAGGGAAACTTTATTTTATATGTAGAAATAATGAGCCAAATTTCTCAAATTTGTGTCAGAAATCAAAATCTACATAATCAAGAAGTTTAAAACTTAAAAGAAGGTAAATAGAATGGTAACCGTACTCAGATCATCATAAACATAGTGTTGAAAAATACACTATGGTAAAATTAATGTAAGAAAAACATCACATTATATCTGAAACAAAAACCCCATAAATATCTGACTTCATAAAATAAGGAGACCAAAGAGAAAACGTAACATATTTAAAGTACTTTAAAATACTGTCAACTAAGAAGGCTATTTCAGCAAAATCACATTTCTGAAGTGAAGATGAAAGTGGGATGTTATCAGAAAAAAAGAGGGATGTTCCCAGAACATTCAACCACTTAAAGAATTTGTTCCTCGATCTCTCTTCTTAAAATGAGTGCTAAGCATTTTCTCCAGCTGAACACAAGTGACATGCAACCATATTTCAATACGGAAGAAGAAACATAATGTCAGTAAGGGTAATTACATAGGCAATTATAAAGACATTATAATTGCACATTTCTTCTTTTTTCTCATTCTATTTAAATGCAATTATATAAAGTAATGCACATATAATTACATTGTTAGTCCTAGAACATATAGAAATGTAATGTATTTGACAATTATAGCACAGAGGAGACAAATGTACACAAAGCTGTTTGGAAATACAGAATTGACATCAGATGGTAAACATAAATCTATAGGAAGACAATAGAATAAAGGTGTCTATAAAAACTATGAGTGCAACGGTAAGATTTATATGAATGTGTCTACACTAGGAGTATGGATATACATATTTGATCCGTTCATTCTTGGTTTCTTTAAAAGCATGTAACTGATCAGTATATTATTTGAGGGGTGGCTGGACCGATTGTAAACCTGCACTATGCTGCTAGCATTAGAAAGAGAAAGAGGAGAAGAAATGGTATAATTCCTTAGAAAAGATAGCTTAATATATATTCTACAGGATTAATAAAATTAACGAAAAGAATAGGGTTGGGAAGAGATGGGGAGAATGAC
The DNA here is from genome assembly GCF_031878675.1 of Megascapheus bottae. Classification (NCBI taxonomy): domain Eukaryota; kingdom Metazoa; phylum Chordata; class Mammalia; order Rodentia; family Geomyidae; genus Megascapheus; species Megascapheus bottae. Next base: position 31,510,713 of record NC_143527.1, read on the forward strand.
AAAAGAAGTCATCTTGATCAAGAAGTATTATACTCATAAATTGCTATTTTAAATGGCAATTCCTTTGTAAAAGTGATAAAAGATCATAATAAAAACATTAAAGCTGTAAATTTGCTCTGTAGAAAAGGATCAATGCAGTTATATTAAATTGTTGTCAGTTGCTTAAAAATTCTAGACAAAGGCTTCCTTATTCCTTATGTGATTCTTCATGTTCATTAATCGTAAATAAAACTTCAAATGTTCTAGCAATAAGAATATGTGTGATTCTTGAAGTAAGCCAGACTCAAGGAACATAGGCTCAATGGTTTCCCTCATTTGTCATAATCAGTAGAAAACTTGGGCTCTCCTAGCAGAGATTTGCAAGAGACCAAAACATAGATACATAAGGCCATATAGTATGATGCTAAATGAAAGGACCTCTAGAATATAGAAACAAAAGCCATATAATGAGTGATTGTTGTCCTTAATGTACTATGTTATCTCTCATCTCTTTTCTGTCCCTTGGTTATCTCATATTGTTACAGTACCTCACTTTGTTATCTGATATATTGGATATATTTGTATTTGGTTATTTGAAATTGGATAGGGAAGTGGGGAAAACAAGATGAGGGGTGGGGGTGGGGGGGAGGGAAATGGGGACCAATACATGAGAAAGGATATCAATGTATGTGAATTAATGCACCTTCTATCTGGCAAATATAATGTAATCCTTCTATTAATTACAGTAAACATATATGGAAAAAAGAATATGTGTGATCCTGTTAACCAGGGTAATGTATTATCTATTTATTTTATGTGTATGTGACTATTATCTTTGCTAAGTTATGATATTAATATAACAGCATAAAATGTTTAAAGGAGATATAGGAGTATATTATACACAGGAATGTATTTCTTTATCTCTCTGGAATTGTTAAAGTCTGAAGACTATTATGATATACTGAAGTTTACATGGTAAAATTCAGAGTAAGCACTGGCAAAATAAAGCAAAAAGGAAACTCTTTATCTGTGAAATTCACGATGGTATGAGCATGAAGATTTGCACCTATAATCCTTGTGAATCAAGAAGATTGCTGTTCAAGGCTAGCCAGGCACAATGGGATCTAATTTCCACTAAAAAAGCTGTGTTTGGCTGTGCCTACCTTTATTCCAAGTTAACTAGAGGAGTAAGGCCAAGGCTATCTTGTGAAAAGAAATGGGATATTTTCTAAAAAATAAGAGTGCATGATGTTGTTAGAATTGAATTTCAAGTGGTAAAGCACCTATCGATAAAGTATATAATACTGAGTATGACCAAAACATTTGTAAAGTTTTTGAAATGCTACATTACATAATTATTAATATAAAAGAAAAAGTAAAAGTTTACACACACACATATACAAAATGAAATCTCTATGTTAGCAATAAATTTATTTGTTAGCCGAAGAGTCATTATATAATAATCCTATTGTCCCAATCTCTGGGGTTACAGATATTACCAGTAGGTACATTGCTACTTGCAGTACAAAGAGAATTTCAAACATTTTGTTGTTCAGTTCCTATAGGCCACTTGAGAAGTAATTTTCTTCATTTTAGAGAAATTTTTTACTCCAGAATACAAATAGTCTTATCCAGGTTGAAGAAAGGTTTACAACCCAATGAAGACAAAGAGATGCAGGGATTTGAAAGGTGACAATTCATGAGAAGAATAAAATCTCTCTTTAGGGTGACTCAAATATTACAAAATGAAATTTTGGTATGACTGTATAATGATGGTATAGTATATTTCACTGAGTACATTTATAAAATGCATGCCACAAAAGAACTGATTTAAGCAGATATGCACTAAAATAGATCATAAAAAGTTAATTTTATTGTAAGGTTGATGTCAGATGGGTTGCAGTTACATAGGTAAAGTAATGAGTACATTTCTTGTTGAACATTGTTACCTCCTCCCTCATTTTCTCCCACTGACCCTCTCTCCTCCAAGGTTTCCCTCCAAGTTTGTAAAGTTCATTTCCAACCTACTGTCTTGTGAATATCACTATTGCATTAGTTCACCTTTTGTCCTTTGTCTCACCATTGTGTTAGTTCTCTTGTTTCCCCAAATCAGATAAATGTACACATACAAAACACAGGGTATGAAAATCAAAAACAGTGACAGCAGCAGATAAAATTTCTTAATTCTGAATCTCATACCAATATAATTCTGGAAGAAAAATAAAACAAAGTATTTTTTAATCAAGCATCATCAATTTAAAATACTTACTGAACTTAAACATTGTTCTCATCTATCTCTTACTTATTATGTTTTGTGTGTATGTAAACATTTTTCAGAGGGCTATACTCATATAAGTTAAATAAATTGTTTTCCTGTCTCTTGGGGAGAGCAGGGAGAACCACAGAAATGGAGGGACAAAGGTTGAACAAATGCAGCAGTGGTGCTTACTAGACACAATGTTGTAAATGAACTATACAACTTGTGTGCAGGGTGGGGAGAAAAACTGGGAAAGAGTGAGTGAATGGATGACATTGTCCAAAAGGAAATGATCTCTTTGCCTGACTTATATAACTTATGCAAATGTAACCCTCTTTAGGTTTTTAGAAAGCTATTTTTCTTAATGTACTTCCTTGATGAAAACTGAGACATGCTTTTCATATGTAGCACTCACAAAATTAAAGTACTCAAATCTGAGGATCAAGATTCAAAGCTACCCTGGGCACAAAAGGACCTGAGACTCTTATCTCCAGAAAACAAGATGTGGGGCTTGGCTCAAGGGTAGGATGGTAGTCTTGAGCTGAAGAGCTCAGAGACAGGGCCCAGACCTAGTTCAAGCCCCATGACCCACAAATAAATAAATAAATAAATAAATTAATTAATTAATAAAAAGTACTGGTGAATCTAGTGCCTATTAATGTTCTGTGAACAAACTATGTTACTAATGAACTAAAAGTTCTGTGCCATATAAAGCTTTCTTTTCTTGGGACAATTTTAATGGTTTTGTTTTACACTTATTCTCTATCAGAATTGTGAAATTTATATGCAATAACTTACACTCTTAATACACTCTTTCTACTCTTCTATTCTGGACACATCAAGAGAGTGAGAAACAGGTGAATGTAGGGAGACAGGAGAAAGTAAAAGGAAGCATATTTTCTAGTGTGGTTTCCCCCAAAAGGAAATGCCTACCTTCCTCTCCTTGTATAAAGTAACTTGCTGAAGTCTAACTGGCAATTCACAAAAGAGCTTTCTGTAAACAGGAGCTTAACATTTAACTGCTCACATAAGAAATTTAGAGTAAATTGAATTTGCTATAGCCTCCCAGGTCCATCAGTGGTAATCAACAAGCAGAGGAAGCCCCAGTTAGCTGTTGCTAAGTTACAGGGAATATCTATTATAATGCACGTGAACGTACATTAATTCCAAGTACTATCATTATGTATGATGGTAATACAAAGAAGAACAAATAGATTTAAAAGGATTTTTTAAAACCAACAGCAGCCAAATCCTTTTGCTCCATGTTTTGCTTTGTCTTCAAAATTGTTATATTTATTGCGTTTATGGAAACTAGACAGTGAATGAAGAGTGGTAAACGCATCTTTACAGGTAGAAATCTAGCACAGTGTATGCTTTTACTAATAAAACAACAGAATAGAAAGCAATTCTGGGGGGAAAAGTTAATGTATGCATGTATGCATCTACACAATAAAACTTACGCTAGTTCTCCAACGTTTTCTTACTGCTCACTGACCGCACAGTGCTATTATTGAAGTTTACATTAATTGAGGCTAAGTATGTGACTAAATAACATTTCTACCTGAAAATCAGTAATTTCAGTTCAGTTTTCCTAACAGTCCAAACTCGAAGACAACTGAGACAGTATCATTTAATAGTAACTATTACTAAGAAGATAAATTCAATCTATAGCAGCCAAAGTTCATGACATTGACATATACATATAAAATTTTAGAAAAAATACTTTCCTCATAACTTTAAGACACAAAACTATTTTAAAATGGATTAATCACAACAGTTAATATTTTATCAGTGCTAATTTATCAATAAACATTTGATAGACAATGAAAAGCTCTATGAAACCAAATAGTGGTTTGCAGTGCAAGCCACAGAGGAAGTGCAGATCATAAGGGAGCAGAGTCCAGAAAAAGCAAAAAAGTTAATGAGCCTAATCTCAATGGAAATATAAACAGAGGGAAAGCTGGGCACTGTGGCAAAAGCCTGTCATCCTTGCTACAGGGAAAACTTAAAAGGAGGATCATGGTTCTACTGGCCTTGTCAAAATAGGTGAGGCTTTAACTGAAAAATGACAAAAAAAAAAAAAAAAGAAAAGAAAAAGAAGAGCTGAGAATGAAACTCATGTGGTAGAGTATTTGGCTACTAACCCTGAAGCTGTGAGTTCATGAAACAAACCACAGGAAAAATGAAAAATATTGTAAACATTAAATACCAAATTAAAATGCTTCACTGTGTTGTTTTTTTTCTAGTATGGAATGGGCTCTAGGGTCAATTCTTAATAATCATATATATAAAGACAAACATACAAACAATCCTTAGTCATTTCTTTTTTGTGGGTCATGGAGCTTGAACTCGGCCTGGTTGTGGTCCCTGAGCTCTTCAGCTCAAGGCTATAACCCTACCCTTGAGCCAAGCCCCATTTCCTGTTTTCTAGAGGTTAATTGGAGAAAAAAAACTCAGGTCCTTTTGTGCATGGGCTGGTTTTGAACCTTGATCCTCAGATTTCAGCCTTCTGAGTAGTTAGGATTATAGTTGTGCGCCACTGTACCAGGATGAGTCAATTTCTAAAAATAAATTCAAATTAAAATAGTAATTTTATTGACATAGATAAGGTCTCCTAAGGCATTATCCTTAGTGTAATATAGCTAAAAAAAAGTGTGGGGAGAATTGAAAATTATGAATTTTCTCAATGTCTGCTCATCATGTTTTTAAACATATTTTCTGCATAGCCTGACATTGTCTATTTTGTTCAAAGCAAATGTCTGCCTCCTTTAAACATTCCTGGAATGTTGAAGGGGAACTAGCCAGTAGCACAGCATTGTCTACAGACAGAGCTCATGCCTGAGTCTGCCATCTTTTGTGATTGATCTGGAGGCGCAAGAATGGGTGGGAAGGTCAGGCAAGTTGAGCCAGGACCAATACTTACAGATGTACTTGTATTCTGAGAATTCACTCCCTCATCATAGTAAGTTTTAATCCTAATTTGTCCCAAATTACAACTATAAAAATATTGCTCAGTATTTTTACAATGGAGAAAATGAAGCATGGGGAAGTGAAAAAATAGTGAGATCATACATTATGTCTCAAGAAACAGAATTTTGTGGTGTAACATGAAAGGATTATTAAACATGTGAAGAAATAGGAAAGGCAACCTATGTGATCCATCTTGTGCTTGTTTTATACCCTGCCAAATTGTGCCTTGGGGAAAAGTAACAGGTGATTGTTCAAAATACTCATTGCAGTAAGAAAATTAACTGAGAGTTTTATTTTTTATATGCTGTCCAATGAGGCTTGACAATCCCCAAATTCCATATGCACCATTAAAATACTTTTTAAATATAATTTTATTGATATTACTCAGGTGCTGTACATAAGAGTTACCATTCTATAATTCAGGTAACAAGCACAATTCTTTCTAGACAATGTGACTGTTTCCTATATGCTTGTGTGATGATTTTTTGGATATATCGATAATATAACTTGTATAATAAAACTTAGCAGACAATTGAAAATACTAAAATGCAAACTACTTTACCCCTTTTGATAGAAGATGTCACATGACACTAATAATAGACATTTTATGGAAATCTTAATACAATAAACAATACTGAAAAAAAGTCTAAAAAAGCAGAATTCAGCACCTACTACCTGGTGAATGTAACTGCAACCCCTCTATATATTACACCAACAATAAACAATAAAATTAAAAAATTACTTAAATAATATTAAAAATGCTTCAAAATGTAAGTGAATCCTACAAAATTTCAAGTTTAAAATAAAATTTCCAGAATGCTGTAAGCAAAAAAATAAAGCAGAATTCAGGCTACTCCACTTTCCATAGTTTAATCTAGTGAAGAGAGATTTAAATAAATGTTTTCTGTCATTATCTCAAATCTTTCTAAGCGGTGATATTTGATGGATAGATGAGCAGATTTTCCAACCATCACCAACACACAATAAATACTTGTTAGATCACTATTAAACTGTGAGAATTTAGTAGATCTTTCAAAATTCTGTCATCTACAGCTTTTAAGCTTTGCGTTATGATCAAGTCTTCCATGTTTTCATGTTTTCTTTTCTTTTCTTTTTTTTTTTTTTTGCTAGTCCTAGGCTTGGGCTCAGGGCCTGAGCACTGTCCCTGGATTTTCTCAAGGCTAGAGCTCTACCACTTGAGCCCTATCACCACTTCTGGCTTTTTGCTAAGTATGTGGTACTGAGGAATCGAACCCGGGTCTTCGTGCATGCTAGGCAAGCACTCTACCACTAGACCAAACCCCCGCCCAAAGTCTTCCATGTTTTCTAAGTTTTGAGACCACAGAAAAGTCTATGTGGCACTGTTAGCAGTATAACCTTATTGTGGGCAACAGTCTACTTGTTCAGATAAATATTTGTTTTCTGCCTAAATACAAACATGAACACACACACACACACACACACACACACACACACGACTCCCTTTCTTCACCTTACTTTTCATCCTGTTCTATTACTTTTATTTTTCCTTAGAATTTCAGGAGGGGACAGGGAAAAGTTCTAAGAATGAGATGTATGTTGCATATATTCCTCTCTCTAATAATAATGTCATGACGAATTCCATTAAAATCTGTTTCTTCATAGGACACAAGGAGAACTTTCCTGGATAGTCCTTGGGTATCTTAAAAGAATGAAGGTTAAAATGTTGTTTTTCATGTACTGTATGAAGTTCTTTCATTTTTTCCCCTTCAGTTTATCCACTGTAGTCACTGTTGTTGATTCTGGTACATTGGGTCTTGTGTATATGTTTATTTGATTTGGGGAAGGAATGGGAAATAACAAAATGGTGAAACAAGGACAAAAGGTGAATCAATGCAACAGCAATTCTCACAAGACTCTAGGTTGGAAATTAACTTCACAACTTTTGGGGGCAGGGAGTTGGTGGGGAGGAATAGTGGGAAATAAAAGGGAGAGGGAAACAATATTAGACAATAAATGTACTCATTACCTTATGTAACTGTAATCCCTGTGTACATCTCCTTTCAAAACAAAATCAAATTAAGTTTTTAAAAAGATCATCAGTTCCCAAGCAAGCATTAGCCTTGAAATCATCTTTCCTCAATCCTGCCTCCTGACAGACACACATCAGCATTGTCTTGCACAACAGATAGCAACACTATTTACTAAGGAATATTTCCATTGCACTGTCCCAGCAAAAGTCCCATTCTATATATAACAGATAAATGCAAAGTCCTGGCATCTGAGAACATAACAGGAAATGCCAAAATATCAGCTCATTTCCATTCTTTTCATTTCTTTAATCTCCAGAATATCCACTCATTTATCATTTTCATAAATTTACCTCTATTATCATGTTTAGCTTTCTTTTCAGATAGCTTTTCTTTACAGTGATTATAATATTTCTAAATTAATATTTACTTTGAGACTTCAATAATACTGTAATTTTCATGGTATCAGGAATATTTTAGAGTATGGCTCACATGGAAGGTGATTAAAAAAGCAAATTTTAATATATTTGTGTAGGTGGGATAATTTCAAGGAATAATGTAGTAATTCTAAAGTTCCTAGAGTTTATAACTGAGCAGTGAATGCTGACATTCTTTGATATTGTTCCTTCATATTTTTCAAATAGAACTTGAAAAGTATCACATACATAATTATTTATTTTATGTTTTTTTTCTCTTCACTGTCAGAGCAATTAGAAGTGAATCAGCCATAGTCTGTGAAGCAAAAATTAAAAGTATCCTAAAGCCCCCCAGATTTTAAATACTCCATAAGGTCACAGACAAAAATCCCATACTTCATCAAACATGATATAAAACAGATAACCCACAATATATTTGGGTCCCTAAGGGAAATAGACCTCTTAAGTCCTTCAGTTTTGACACACAAACTTATATTTTGTGCTCACAATTTAGAAGTTTTGTATCCATCCGTCTTCAGGCTATGTGTATAAGTTGTTTAGAAGCAAATAAAACTTATGGTTTAGACTTAGGTGCCATTTCCAAGATGGTGCAAATATTACAAAATTTGAGAAAATAAGAATTTCAAGTTATCTTGGATAAGGTGTGCTGGTCTGCATTGTAGATTTTGGTATCTCTCCCTCTGCGCGTGTGCATGCACGTGTGTGTGTGTGTGTACTCCTGTAAATATATTGCTCAGAACACTTAATTCTTTTTTTTCCATAGCCCATGACATTGAACAATTCAACACTGTTTAAAAACTTAGACATAAAAATAAATAAAAATCGAATTCGTAGGTGTAGAACACTCACTATAAGTCTGCATTACACATCCATAAAAATATACAATTAATGTAACCACTCGAAAACTGCAGTTGTTTCTGATTTTTACAATGAAGATAAGTAATATCATAAAAACTCTGTCTATACACACATGTGCACAATATTTCAAAAACAAATAACTACAAACAGAATTCTTGTGGTTCAGTATTTTATATTTATTAGATTTTGTGGAACTTCAGGGAAAAATTAATTTTGATTAACTATGAGACTATTACTGACTTTATACATGAATTTAAAAGATTTTTATGTCAAGGGCAGAGATTTGATTTTTACAATTGTCTATCTAGTGAGTAATAATAACCACAATAATATTACTCATAGGCTTAACTATTTATAAACATGAAACAAAGGTGAATAATGAACCACATTATTTTAATATTGCTAAAGAAATAATCTTTTCCCAGTAATTTCCATGTAAAATCAAAACATTACAATCACCTTCTGTAATAATCTCTGGGAATGACAAATTTACAGTTGACAGGAACTATGGAAACTATTAAAGCATTACAATAAAATAAAATTTAGGCTGCATATTTCAATAATAGCTTTAGATACAGTACTTATCCATCTTCCCCAAGATGAGTATAAATGTGTTCACAGGGAAAATGTATGTCAGTTCTTTTAGCCATTTGTTGCAAGCATTCTCCATGACCAATTTACACTCACTTTTTCATCCTGCATAAAGATGTTTTTGGACTCTGTTTTAATTAACAGGTAATAACATTATTTGAAGCTATTACATTCAAGATAATAATTATCCCTTAATGACAGTAAATTCCTAAAAGTTCAGCAAAAAGTACACTTTTTGGTTTTGCCATGACTGGCTGTACAGAAATCTATCCATGTTCCGTAAATAAATTGCTACCACATATCTTTGTTTATTATCATCTGCCACAAGAATAGATGAAATCTCTATCAATTACTCTATTGCTTTAGAAAAGAAGCAGTTGATCTGCAGTAAGATACATGATATTAATACTCTGCTTAGATATTAATACTCTACTTAGATTCTGTATTTGACTTCTTCATGGACTTCTACCTATGATCCCATTACAGGAAAACACCAGAGCAATCTAAAAGCCACAAGTTTATGCAAAGCCAGGGGTAAAGAAACTTAGCACTAATCCTTTCTCCTCCTTCATACAGAATTAATAGTTAAACCTTAGAAAAAAAATAACTTCTGTAAGATTTCTGTAAAAACTATATACATAAGTAGGAACAAGACACGCTGTTTTCCATCTGTCTATGCATTCATTCTCGACATTCTTGTATTTCTATAAGATAAAATGCCACATTCACCAAGATGCCAAGCAAGAAGCTTGCTTCCCCTGAGACCTGGCAGTAGCTTTGTCATGGTCTGCGTGGCTGAGAAAGTGAGCTGAAGCCTAGCAGTGGAAAGGTAACTATATGGATAGGAAAAGAATGGGAGGATAAATATTTTTCATGTAATATACATTTTTATTAGTAAGAGCTGTATAATTTCCTGTTCGCATTCTCAGGATCTATATTTTCCCTGGCTGGAGGATATATGCTAGTATATTTTTTTTGCCAGTCCTGGGCTTGAACTCAGGGCCTCAGCACTGTCCTTGGACTTTCTCAAGGCTAGAGCTCTACCACTTGTGCCTCAGCACCACTTCCGGCTTTTCTATGTATGTGATACCCAGGAATAGAACCCAGGTCTTTGTGCATGCTAAGCAAGCACTCTACCACTAGGCCAAACTCCCTACCCCAATGTGCTAGTATTTCTGAAGTCGTCTAATATTGCAGCTCTAACATGACCAATCAAATCATTCTAAACTTTGTTCTGCAAATAGGCTGCTCCTTGTTCAGTTGTGGGTACATATGTGTTTATGTGTGTGTGTGTGTGTGTGTGTGTGTGTGTGTGTGTGTGCCTGTGTGTAGCATTATTCCACATGATCCTCCAAAAACTTTTGGGTTTTATTCTTCTAATATGTGTATATGAGTGTACATGGGTGTATAAATTGGTTCAAAATTAACATGTATGATTTCTTAGATATTACAAATACTTGTAATCACTCCATGTAGGAGGAGTTGTTAAAATCTGCCACTTTGTTTTTCTATAGTGTTCTGGATTTCTTTTTGTAGCTTATAAAATATTTACTTTTTCCAATTTCTGCTTGAATATTAGAAGCACCTAAAGCTATGATCTACTTTTCCTATCAGAATATATTGTTCTTGTTTATCTCTTTTATTGCTTTTATAGAAATATCTCTTTAAAGCCTAAGGCTTTCTTTAGTATGGGATTTATCTTCTTTTATTTAGGCTTATTATTATTTACTTGAAAAAATAGAGCATTCTTTGCAAAAATGCTATGGATTATTTTATTGGATTATGTTATTGGATTCAACATGAGGGTTCCTTTTCTCTAACATTCTGAGTTTGGCACATTTATATTTCTTAAATTTGCTATTTCTTTTTTAAAAATGTGTCTTCTTTTACCTTCTATAATATGCACCTTTTTCCTTCTTCATTGTCTTTTACATAATTTTCTATGTTTTTAAGCATGCTCATTAATATCTATATCAATCTATACTTACTAGTTAGAAAGATATTGAAACATCACAAAAATATGAGCATATTTTGAATTTTCCAAAGTCACAATCTACAACTATCACTACTAGACACCAAGAACTATGAAAGACCACTGATGTACTCATCCATGGATACTATATTTGGCTTGTCATAAGATCTAATATATTTTGCTATATTTTTGTCTTTTTAGATTGAGTATATGCTGTTCAGAAGAGTTTTCAAAAAATTATTATCTTTTCTTTTTTATGCGATTTTTCTTGTGCCATTCCTGGGCTTGAGCTCAGGGCCTGAGCACTGTCCTTGCTGTCCTTGGACTTTCTCAATGCTAGAGCTCTACCACTTGAGCCTCAGAACCACTTCCAGTTTTTTTCTATGTATGTGGTACCGAAGAATTGAACCTTGGTCTTCTTGCATGCTAGGCAAGCACTCTATCACTAGACCAAACTCCCAGCCCCAGTTGTTATCTTTTCTTATCGCCAAAGTAAAGATAACTTTTTTCAAAATGCCTAAAATTATTGCTGAATTCAAATGTGTACAAACATCATTATGGAAGGTAAACCAGTAAGAAACCTAAGATCAATGAAAACATCACTTTTATAATTTGTAATTTCCACAAGTATCATGGTGAATCACACAGGCTGTTTTAAGCTAAGATCCGTCTGCCAAACTAGTGAGTCCTAAATCTCCCTTCAAACTGGGTATATCCACCTGGATATCCAATAAAAGCTCAGAACTGACATTTCAAAAACCAAAATGACCTTTTACTTCTTCCCTAAACAGATTTCTTCCCCTAGTGTCAGTACTGCCAGCCTATAAATAACATTCACATCCAAAGAAGTGAGGAATTTGAACATTGCTCTTATTTTCTTTCATCTTGTTCCGTTCACTAACTTTCATATTGTAATCTTTTGCATATGCATTGGTATCTCCATGCTTTCTATGGTAAGTTAGTCTAGTTTCTCATATGTTTAAATTTCCAAAATGGTATGCTAACCTTTTTTTCTATCCTTTTCCTCTCGTCTACTTTCCAAACAACACAGTGATCTATTGAGAACTCTGGTTACTTCTTTCAAGGTCCTTATCATCTGTGGTTGTCCTTCTACCATTGAAGTTCTAGAAGATATTGATGAATACTAGTTTAAAAGATATGAAGTTAGTTCAGATTCCCCTCATAGATGGAGAAAATGTAGTTTATATACAGAGTGGAATTGTACTCATCCATCTGAAAAAAAATTATACTGTACCACTCATTAAGAAATGGAAAGACTTGGGGAAAAATTGTAGTAAGTGTAGTAAGCCAAACTCAGAGAAACATAAGTGGCATAGTTTCCCTTATTTACGGTAGCTAGAATGGGTCTATAAATCTACAAGTAAAAACCCTGGGTGAGCAAGGGCTACCAATGAATTAGTTGAAGTGTAAATAGCAAGATTTATGTTTAAAGACTAAATCAAAGTCCAACAAACTCACAAGAGGGAAGAAGGGAGGGAAAAAGAGGAAAAGGTTGGAGAATGGAAGGGGGAAGTGGTAAAGAAGTAATAGTATAAAGGGGGAAGTGGAGAGAATTCAAGCAATAATTCATTGTCATTGTATATACCACAGAATTGAGAAATACAAGAGAAAGGGTGATTGGAAGGGCGGTGAAGAAGTCCAAGTCTTGTCACAGTTCAAAATGCATTGTTCACCTAAACTGCTATGTTAAATTACAAAAAAAATTGAATACAAAACCTCAAATTAAGAAAAGCAAGGAAAGAATGGGTTCTGAATATTGATATATTGATCATGAACTGCTTTGGGAGTGGTAACTCCTTTGCCAAATTACTTAAAACTAATAAAAATTCATAAATATGTATATGTAAAGACAATTGTATTTGTGAAATGCTCTGTGTTAGATATTTTCGCTGTAGTTTTAAATTTCTTGGAGCCATAGCATTGGCTAATTACAGAGCCCATTTCTAGGGCTCTAGTCTAACTATGCTAAAAGAGTTCAGCTGTAATAGTGGAGAGTGACAGAGCTATTGGACACATAACTATATAATGGTATAAAAATCCAGGGACCACATAATTAGCACTTGCATCAGAGACATGATTTCTCAGTTGAGAGTTTAAATAATATGCTTTCCATATCCAGGAATGGAAAGACAGGTGAAAGTTTAGAGACTGGGAATGTAATTTGTGGTTCAGCAGCCTAGTGTGTCTGTCTGGATGACAGAAACCATAAAGAACAGGGTGGAAGCAGAGGATACCCAGTTCAGTATGATCCCTAAACCAAGAGTTTTTTCCACATTGTTACCTTACTGAATTAAAAGATTCTGGTTTGGGGCACTTTTTATCTCTGGTTTCTCACCATAAAATTTAGAAGTTACACTATAAAAATAACTTCACTATGTCAATTTCCTATTTACATAGAATATAATTTATTTTTATTTTTTATTTTTTCATATATTTTTATTGTAATTAATAGAAGGGTTACATTATATTTGCCAGATAGAAGGTGCATTAATTCACATACATTGATACCCTTCCTCATGTCTTGGTTTCCATTTCCCTCCCCCTACTCCCACCCCTCATTTGTTTTTCCCCCTTCCCTATCCAATTTCAAATAACCAAATACAAACATATCCAATATATCAGATAACAAAGTGAGATACTGTAACAATATGAGATAACCAAGGGACAGCAAAAGAATTGAGAGATAACATAGTACTTTAAGGACAACAATCACTCATATGGCTTTTGTTTCTACATCCTGGAGGTCCTTTCATTTAGCGTCATACTATATGGCCTTATGTATCTATGTTTTGCTCTCTTGCAAATCTCTGCTAGGAGAACCAAAGGTTTAGAATATAAAATTTTAAATACATTGACTGCATTCTTTTTTTCCAATTATTGCAAAACAAATAAAAGAAAATGTGAAGGAAATAAAGCCAAGTAATGTCACTGAAAAAAGATAAAAGAAAATTACATGGAAACTTGACTGTGTTTAAACCATTCACAATTCTAGAATGGTGAGTTTGAAAGAAATCTGAAAAAAAAGAAATTTCCACTAGCAAAATTGTTATATGTATGTATTTCATATAAATTTACTTTGAAAAACACTCCAAAAAAGTTGGTTGCTGTGATGGGTTGTGCATCTAATAAATGTTATGAGAATCACACACATTGAGGTTGTACATTATGGTAAATTTGAAACAAAGAATTAAAGGGGAAATAGGAAAGAGGAAGAGAAGAAAGAAGAAAGGAGGAAAGAAAGAAGGAAAGGAGGAAGAAAAAAGAAATGGAAGTAGGGAAGATGTAGGAGAGGAAGGCAGGTAGGAGTGAAATGGAAAAATAAGAACAAGATTGCTATTGACATATTGAGTAGGTTGGCTGCAGATGGACCTGACAATATGAGCTAGTACTCAGCCAAATAATTAGGACATGATTTTGAAATTAGATTTTGGTATTATTTTGAGTCTAATTTGCACCTGCACTAGCGAAGCAGATGCAAGTGATTTGGATGAGTATTATTTTTAGAGGTAAGAAGTGGAAATGGTCCCAGGGAACAGGACAGGAAAGTGGGAATTAAAGTCATAGGTCTGGGCTGTCTAGAGTGTATCTGAAAAGCAGACATCAACAGATCGCCACGACAGGTAGCTGTCAGTAGTTCCTGCTGATGTTGTTTGTTGTGGTTGTTGCCCTTTGCCAAGCAGGTGCTCTTCTGAAACAGTGGTGTGAGGAAGTAAGAGGTGCTGTGGAGAAGAAACTACAATGGGTTCTTTGTGACTGAGAGCAAGTTTTACCAAGAAATCAATGAGGATTTCAACAATTAATTGAATAGTTCCAGCAAATGAAAAAAAGCTGTTTTTCTTGTCAGATTTAACTGAGAATTCAGAAAAAGCCTAAGACGTATTTCACTGTGACTTTTTAGTAAATAGAACAGGGGAAAAAATGAACATTTTTGTAAGTTTAAGGAAAATATTATTTATAAATCAGTGTCATTTTCAATATAATATTTTATTTTACAACACAATCAGAATTTTTAAATGAAATGGTTTGATCTAAACATCACATACATTTATTTATTTTTTAAATTCATTGTGAAGGTGATGAAAAGGGAGTTTACAGTTACATAAGTAAAGTAATAAGTACATGTCTTTTTAAACAATATTACCCCTCCCTCAATTTCTCCCACTTATAAATCCCCATCTCATATCGATTGTAAAGTCATTTCCAACATAGTGTATACATGTGTTTTTTATGAATTGATATGCCTAATTTGTTCTCATGAAGGTGTGTATCTTTTGGGTGAGTGCACTCCAATTGAATTTAGTACCCTGTTCTTGCAAGACAGACACTTGTCTGCTTGAGCTGTGCCTGCTGTCCTCTTTATTGTGATGCCCTTTTGCCATAACTACTGATATAAAAGCAATGTCAGTAGATGAAAAGAAAATGACTGATAAAGAAATCACTCACTACTGTAATTGGTTCCCAGAGGACAGCAATTTGGGATGGTCTTTTATGAAATATTTGTGCTTGCACATTAAACAACTTTTTCATTGTACACAATTTTGTCACAGTACACAAAGCTATATTTTATAGCTTAATAGCCATCCTAAGACATTCAAAGCTATAATGCATATATACATACACAAATATGTACATTTATGATAGATTTTATTGCAATCAGAATCTTGATAAACAAGACATTTTAAGATTAATTCAAGTCCAAGAACAAACTTTGCTGCAATCAAGATGTATCATAAATACATGAAACAGGAGGATGTTGCTAGTTTAATAGTATATACATCACTTTATAGTTAACTATATTGTAAGAAGAAATATACTCTAAAGTAGCACTAAAATCATACAGTAAATAAATACACCAATAACATAATAATTTGAATTACCAAATACAATGTAGCATTAAGTAATTATTTGAGCTATAATTATAAACAACTGGCAATACAATAGATTTGTTTTCACAAGCATCACCACAAGCATATGAATAACGCCTCATGCTATGTTTTGCAGCAGGTACAAGTTCTTTACATGAGAGGCATTTTTCAGGCCCATTAAAATCTTAGAGGAACCTGAATGCCTCATTGGATCTGTGGTCCACTGATGACTGAAAAGTCATTATGAAGCAAATAACTAAAAGTATAAAATTATTGACAGAATCAATGATGCTATATCTATCTGTAAAGTAAACATGCATCCATTTAGATGTGTGTATATATGTATATGTCTATACGTATGTATATATATACACATATGTACACATATCTGCATCTCCAAAACCAATGTACAGAATATACAATTTTTAAATTTACATATGCCTTGTAAAACTCATAAAGACTAAATACATAAAGGAATACAATAAACAAGACATACAATGAACCTAAAACTATAAAGTTAAATTATTTCTACTTTTATTAACAATAAGCTGGATATACATTCAGGTTATCTGAGTGGAATATTCAAGTTTCCTAGTGCAACTATACATTTGTTCCTTTATCTTTAATTTTGTCTCATTGTTAAATAATTTAATGCATAGGTTTCACCCTCTAGGACCTTGCCCTTCAGACACTATTTCGATTAGTGTTCTGCCAGACTGGATTTGCATCATCAGATACAACCCTGTCAGCTTCTCAGTGGAGACTTTGATTTTATTGCTCATAACAAATAAAAGTTATCTCCCCTCTTTAAAGCTTATCTGTGACTCTGAGACACTACAAGTTCAACAGCACTCAGATGACAGGATACTCTAGTACCAATCAGTAGATGAGACAAAGCGATTATAACCATTTGTTTAAAGGATTTAGGACCTCTTTGTAGCTGTAGTGAGCCATTGTTAATACTTTATTGTCTTACCTGGGAAGGACAGATAGACCAAATGATAATTTTAAAGTGTGTTTATGAGAAGATACCACATGAGCATCATCAAAAAAAGGATGATGGGAATTGAAAACTGAGAGCACCCCACTTCTATATAGGACCTCAAAGATTACTTGGGAAATAATGAAAAGCAAACATTACAATCAATTTTAAGAAATAAAACATGCAATTGATATACATTTAGAGTAAACTTTAATAATAATTAAAAATCTCTGAAGTCATTTTATAATATACAGCAATAATTTTGTTAAATAGGATTTTGTGAATAAATTTCCATGTTTATAGTATCTTATGTAGCATAGAGTAAGAGGCATTTGATTGTATGAAAGGAATAGCACTTCTTTTTTCTTTAGTCGATCATGGGGCTTGAACTTTTGGTCAGGGCACTGTCCCTGAACTCTTCAGCTCAAGGCTAGTGCTCTACCACTTGACCTACTAGCACCATTTCCAGTTTTCTGGTGGTTAAATGAAGATAAGAGTCTCATGGACTTTTTGTGCTCGGGTTGGCTTTGAACCATGACCCTTAGATCTCAGCCTCCTGAGTAGCTAGGATTACAGGCTAACAGCTCCCAGTTAATACCATTTTTAAAATAAATAATTTGACTGTCATTGCTGTGGTTGTTGCTGCTGTTGTTGTCAGTTGGGTGAACTCAGGGTCTGGGCGTTGTCCTTTAGCCTGATTATACTCTACCACTGGAGCCACAGCACCACTTCTTGCTTTTGAGTGTTTAATTGGAAATAAGAGCCTCATGGGTCCTTTTCTGCCTGGTCTGGCTTCGAACCAGAATCATCTTATCTCAACCTCCTGAGTAGCTTGGAGTTTTGAGTCACTGGTGCCAGCTCTTAACTAAGGTGCTGTACAGAAAGTTTACCAATTTATATCTCAGGGAATGTCTACATGTTCATTTCGAACAGTGTCATCCTCATCCTTTCTTTTAAAAAAAATTTTATTCGTTTGTTTTCGTGGTATAGGTGATGTACAGAGAGGACACAATGACTTGTCAGTTAACGAGTACATTTCTCTTTGACAAGTGTCACCTCCTCCCTTGTTTGCTCCCAGGTTTCCCCTCCTGACTTCCTCCCCGATGAAACAAGAAATTTCCCCCGCCCCCAAAATAGAAAACAATAGTAATGCTAAATTCTGAATCTCAACTCTTATCAGTTAAAAATACTCATGACATTATAACTCAAAAGTATTCTAGTGAAAATGCCTTGCCATTACACTAAACAAGGAAGGAGATTTCCCCTAATAATTGCAGTGTCTTTATATCACATACCAGATTCTGTGAATATCATTTCACATTGGCGCTCTGATTCAATTCTCAGAATTGCCTGGGTGTGGAGACAAGGTGTCGTTTTCTAGAATACCCAGACAAAATACAAGTTTATGTACCTTCCCTAAACTACATATTACTGAGGATAGTGAACCAATGTTTTTCTTGTTTTGGCTTCTATTTACGTTGTTTAGTACAGGTTTTTTGTTGCCTTTCAGTATTACCGGCATTCTAACCAAACACATCCTGTATGCCAAGGAAGTATTCCACTATTTGAGGCATCATTCTAGTTATGTTTTGATTTAGTTATTTTTCAGGTAAGGATTTCCATTTTTGCCCAGGGCTAACTTCAGAGCATCATCTCTTCTCTTTTCATTGGCATGAACCAGCACAGCTAATGCTTTGGGGTTTGAATGGAAACTAGTCTCTTTGAAGAAAAAGTCCCTGGGATACATAAGGTGACATAAACTAGACACTTAGTTGATTCAACAGAACTGAAGTGTATAAGACCCTTGAATCCATTTCCTAAAGCTTATCATTGCTATGTCTGGAGAATGTGAAGAAGTAAAATTTTAGAAATCATGGCTGGGAGTGTGGCCTAGTATTGGAGTGCTTGCCTAGCATGAATGAAGCCTTGAGTTCAATTTCGTGGTACCACATACACGGAAGAAGACAGAAGTAGTGCTGTGGCTCAAGCAATAGAGTGCTTGTGAAAACTCAAGGACAATACCCAGGCCCTGCGTTCAAGCCCCAGGAGTGGCAAAAAATAATTTTTTTATAAGTCATGATAAAACTAAAATAAGAATGGTGACTATATGTTTTAAAAGAGTATCTATTTCGAATGGTTGACACAAAGAAAGAAAAACAATCTTTTTATTAAAAGGTAAATAAGAATGACAAATGAAATGGCCTTCATGGGCTGGTTGCAAAACTTCAGATCTTCCTGCACAGAAGTGGCAAATTTTCACTGGGTAGAAGACTCAGTAAAGGAAACTCAATATGCTATATCCAAACACAGCAGTAAACACACACACACACACACACACACACACACACACACACAAACACCATGTGAACAAACACATGTCCCACTACAAAAGACCCTGTACTTTACTAAGAATTCAGAAAATGTTTCTTCTTTGAATTAAGAATCTCATTGAAAAAAATCAACCAGGTTTTAAACAGATTAATCTCAGAGCAGATGAAAATATTGCTGCTTCAACTAAATAGCAAGCTAGGAATCAGCTGCTTCTTGAAGAAAATATCCAGTTGTGATGATAACAATCATGTAGCATTTTTCAGGTATAGTTTCATTAACTCCAAAACCTCAAATGCATTTCTTTCATCATATATCATTATTTTATACTTGGTACAGAATGATTTTGTCAATATATCTTTCTTACATATCCTAGGCAGACTTATCATTTCCTTGGCCTGGGCTTCTGAGACCCTCTCAACACAGTTAGGAGATTTATCCCACCCATAATCTTAGGTATAAAAATATCAATTCAGAAATCAAATATCAATTTTCTTATAATAATGAATATAACTTGAATTTCTAAATGGTATAATTATATTTAGTAGGCCATCTAGAAAATTCCAGTGTTTAGGGTTTGAACTCTGGGCCTGGGTAAGGTTCCTGAGCTCTTTTGCTCAAGGGTAGTATTCTTCCTCTTTGAGCCACCACTCCACTTCTGGTGTTTGAGTGGTTAATTAGAGGGAAACTTTTCTGCATGGGCTGTCTTCAAACCCTGATACTCAGGATTCCTGATTAGTCAGTATTACAGGCGTGAGCCACTGGTGCCCTCCTTAAGTCTGAATTTTAATCAAGTTCTGGTTCAAAGATGAGGTAGGACAATCTCAATACTAACTTTTGGTTAGTAAAGAAAACAGAAGTTGCAACTTATCTCCTGGGCTCCATTCTTCTTTATCATGATAAGAAGAGTTATGTTGTAGTGATTCTTTTAGTTTTAATGAATGAGACCAAATAAACGAACAATAAATCTCTTTTCATAGGAAACATGCAATTTCACTGTCACAATGAAATATGTCAATATTTAATAACATATTACATAAAAATATTTTGCTCTTTATTTACCAACTTTGTTTATCTAAAAGTATCATAACCAGACATGAGGGCACATAATTATCATCTCAGCACATCTTCATGATCTCCTCATCCACTGAGGGACATCTGGGTTGGTTCCATCTCTTAGCTATGGTGATAATGCTTCAGTGAATATAGTTGCGCCATAGATTTAAAGTGTCCTTATTCCTGGACATTTGGGTAAATGCCAAGGAGTGGAATTGCTGGGTCGAAAGGGAGCTCTATGTTTTGTCTCCATATTGCTTTCTATATTGGTTTGGCAAATTTACACTCCCACCAACAGTGTAACAGCGATCCCTCCTGGTCACATCCCCTCCAACATCCGTCGTTATTCTATTTCTTGATAATGGCCATTCTAACTGGGGTGAGGTGGAATCTCAAAGTTGTTTTCATTTTCATTTCTTTTATAGCTAGAGATGTTGAACTTTTTTTCATGTGTCTATCGACTATTCTTTTTGAGGAAATGTTATTTCATAGGACAGAGAACAACGGTGTTATAGAAAAATGTGCATTGTACAAAGCACAGAAAAGTAATAATATGATATTATTAATATTCCTTTCCATCTAACAGCATTCTATTGCCTATTGTCATAGATTTAAAAGAGTCTATATTAGAACATTTACAAGCAAGTTGAAACTTTTCCTGAAGGCTTTATGAACCATTTATTCTTTCTCTCCCCAATAGTACAATGTGGATTGCCTGTCCACCAAGAATCACATATGAGGCAATTAATTCATCCAGAAGAACATTACACAGAGGCAATTTGTCCAGTGTGTAGCATTTGATTTTCAATAGTTGTTCACCTACCAAGGGAACATACCAGCTTCAATTATTTTACAAAAAGGTTCAAGGCAAAATTTGGATGTGAGACCAAACAAGTAGGGGTAACATTACTGTAGGACCATATTGAGAAAGTAAATAAAGAGTAGACAGTTAAATTACATTAGACTGAAATATTGACTGAAATATCAAATTCCACAGAAGGTGTAATTCCCTACATTGTGATCCTTTATGAATTTCGTAATTGTTCATGATTGTTGACAGAACCAGAAATAAATATAGTTAGCTGGTTATTTCACCCTCAGATAATCTCCAAGCAAGCATAAAAATTAGACAGTATTGATTCTTATTATGGTTCATAATTTGGAGATTAGCATAGGAGTACAAACTTCTTTATGGTACATGTCTTAGATTTAACTGTAAGGGCAGTACCTCATTCACACTAAATACTCAACAATTCAAGCTTGCTACTAAGAGAAAGATCAAATATGTTGCAAGCTTTCAGTTGTTTTTTTTCTTTGGCATGGTCTCTTTATAACTCTTTGAGTTAAATAATTTGATTTGAATAATAACTAATATGCTAATTAGCTGTAGTCACTAAGTTTTTCATTGTTAATTAAATGATTTCTATATGTCAAAAAGGAAAACAAGATGAGGGGTGGGGGTTGGGGGAGGAAAATGGGGACCAAAACATGAGAAAGGGAATCGATATTTGTGAAGTAATGCACCTTCTATCTGGTGAATATAATGTAAGCTTTCTGTTAATTACAATAAAAATACATGGGAAAATTACATTTAGTTCTTTTAAAAAAATCTTTACTGGGGTAAATTTTGCCATACTTGTGTTGTATCTATTACCTTAACCTCAATTTTATATTTTATAAAATGAATATAAGAATTTTGTTCAGAATTTGCTTTTATAATTTGCATTTTCTGATGCTTGCTTATATTATCTTATGGATATCAGGAATTTATTGTTTTGGAATTGATTTGAGTAAAGTCTGTGCATCATGAATTCTATACAAAGTCTTTTATAAGAATTTTCTACTCAAAAGATCAGTCCTTGTCAAGAGTTTTCTGCTTTAGCTTTTCTGAATGATGCATGCCACATAAATTTATATTACCTTATAGAATGCTCAACTGGAGCTTATCAGTGATCAGATTAGGCTATATTCTTTATAGAAAATCTATAATGAGAAAATATAACAGGAATGTCTTTGCGGGTAGCTTTAATTCTGTGCATCTTGTCTGTTCACCAAGTGTTCAAATCTTTCAGAAATCCATATCATATGGAAATTTCAGCTCTCAATGCCCAATTTGAACATATACAATGTTTATTCTCTAGACATTGTGTGTCCAAGGAAACTAAGATTCCATGCTATTTATCTCATCAAACATAACAGAAGATTCAAAGCTCTCCTCCAAAATAATGATACTGTTCTCTTGATTTCCATGGCTATGCTTCTGTATGTATGGGGGCAGATTTCCATAAGCATAAGCACCTAAGATTTATGACATATATGCAGTTTGCAGAAACATAACTATATAATTCCAAAATTATACATAATGTGAAAGAAGTTCATTAGAGGCAGCCTTGAGTGTGACTACCTTTTAGACAAGGATTAAAAATAAAACTACAAGTAACCTAAATATATACAGTTTTTTAAAAAAAGTTTATTATTTGATATTGTAGTTTTGTGTTACTAGCCAATAAAATCTTCAGTGTAAAACACAGAAATATATTTGCTTTTCATTTCTTAATTTCTCTGCTTCAGTTTCTAGACTTTCACCCCAAACTATAAAAGATGAAAGGGTCCCTAATTTTCACAAACTTAGGCTAATGGGAAAATAAAACCATAAAATATATACCACATTTACACAGTAAAAAAGATTTTCTAATTTTTGAGATATATACTGAAAGTAATCTTAGCTGTATTTTATTTTGAGGGCCTTGATAAATATCTTTTATTTAGCTGGAAATATTCAATTGTGAGGATATGTATTAAATATATATTCAGATCAATGGACTGGTTATTCATAGAATTAGGAAACTAAATTCATTTTATTCTATTATTATTGTTTTTGTTGTTGTTTGTGGGGCTTGAGCTTTAGGCCTGGGTCCTGTCTCTGATCACTTCAGCTCAAGTCTAAGGCCCTATCTTTGAGGTACAGTTCCACTTCCGGTTTTCTAATGATTAATTGGAGATAAGAGTCTCAGGGACTTTAGTGCCCAGGCTGGCTTTGAACTGAGACCCTTAGATCTCATCCTTGTTAGTAGCTAGAATTACAGGTATGAGCCATGCTCAGCAGTAAAATGAATTCTTAAGACCAAAATTAAAATATGTTATTATGCAAGAAGAAGCAGTGTGAGAAATTTAGAGTAACTGAACTTTGAATTCAACTCCGTGCAAAGGAAGCCCATAATTTATGGAGAAGGTGTGAGTGTCATGTGACCGTGAAGATATTGGTAGAGGTGCGAATTTGCGTGTGTTTTATTCATCTGTTTGTTTTTAATGCTGGGATCTGAAATCCGGGCTTCTGATTTTCTATGCAAAATGTTGCCACTGGATATATGGTCCCAGTCCTTTTTAATTTAGGATTTTGTTTTTGTTTTTTTTTTAATTTTTTCAGATAGGATTTATGCTGTTGCCTGGTGTGCCCTGATACAGATTCTTCTATCTCTATGTCCTGACTCTCAGGGATTATTATTTTCACTCTCTGAATCATTGTTTTCATTCTTCACAGGGACTTTGAAAGTTCAAAGGTCATGTGAAACTCACTGCTGCAGATTAGAATAAAACACCCGCGCAGTGTTCAGATTGGGGAGGCATGTCATACACAGCACAGACAGGACCCTGTCAAAGTAACACTCCTTTCATAGTCAGCATTAACTACCTGCCAATACACTACACACTCCTTTCACTTGTACCTACTAAGTATATATTTTTATGCTAATAAACATTTGTTTTGCCTTTGTTCGCTGGTATTAAAATGTATCTTGAAGTTTCTGTTTCTCCTAGGGGTCAAGAACCTATTTTTTTTTTCCTTTCTGCATTGCTATTTGCATATACATGGATGTATTACCCATTTTTTCAGAAATGAGAGGATCTGACACATCTGAAACTGAATTAATTATAAAGAGCAATCTTCCCCTGAACTTCCTGTATAATCATTTCCAATCTTGATTGCCACAAAGGTAGTTTCATATAAGCTAAGACCTAATTTAAATGAACACTTCTTAAAATGATGTGAGTGATTATACAGCAGTTATTTGAAAAAACAGCATCATTAATTTAGCTACTTCTATGAAGAATTATTTTATACTAAAATCAGAACTTCCAATTCTTTGTGTTTAATGATCATTATAAGGTTTTGCTATTGTCTATAAAAAGGCTAAGTAATATTATAAACTAAATTTGTTTGTGCAAACATGTAACATTAAGATTTTGCTAGTAGCTGTGTATTTATCTCATGAAAGATAGTTTGAAAGATAATTATAGCATGCAAATTAAGCTTCCATTAAGCTACACATTGAAATTATATATTGATGTACATTATTTTAAATTTCACTCTGTGTTTGTCTATATCCAAGCAAGGTACCATGTGTCTTTGTTCATCTTCTGTTGCTATAATAGTGTGTACCAGACTGGGTAATTTATAAGAAAATATGTATTTTGTTTCTGGAAAGTTTGTGAGTTAGAGATTTAAAGACTGTAGTTATTATGTGTGTCTTGCCATGCCAGAAAAGCTGGAGTATATGTGTATAACAAGAGATAATATGTGAGTCAGACAGTGTACAGGGAGAGGCGAAACAAAAGAAATAGAAAGAGGCAGAGAAGGAAACAGAGGAAAGGAAGAAGGGAACTGAAATATTCAGTAGCTACAAATGATCACTTCAATAGCTAACTCACTCTCATAATAATGACAATAGCATTAATGTACTCATGATAGTGAAATCCACTTGACCTAATCATTTCTTTAAGGATCCATGGCCCAATATTATTAGTGATATAGCACTGAAGCTTCATGTCTTAGTATGTTCTCTCTGCTTTCAGTACTCCTCCATGATATTTTATTTGAAGCCTTCTAAAATTCTTTTCTCATGTTATTTTTTTTCCTTTTTTGATTGTTCCCTATCCCAATGTCTACCTTATTCTCAAACATTCATCTGTTTTCTATAATCTCCTACATACATCAATACATGCAATATCATCATTAAACAGCTTAATCAAATTTAAGAAATAAAGCATTAGGAAAAAGGTCAATGAACAACATTATGTAATGCTTTGTTTAAAATAATTCCGCTGTGTATATAAACTACATCTTGATCCATTCATCTACTGGGGGACATCTGGGTTGGTTCTATATCGTAGCTATGGTAAATAATTCTGCATTGAACATGGTTGTGATGGTAGCTTTTGTAAAGTCTTGACTGTATATGTTTGGGTAAATTTCCAGGAGTGGGATTGCTGGGTCATAAGAAAGCTCTATGTTTTATCTTTTGAGGAAACTTCATACTTTTTACCAGATTATTTGAACATGTTTACATTCCCATCAACAATGTGGTAGCATTCCCTTTGGTCCACTTTCTGTGGCTGCCTGCCACAACGAGCAGTCATTTTGGAGGCAGACCGGGAATGATCACAGACTCAAATAGCTGTAAGCAGAGGTTTTTTTTTTTTTTAATTTATTTTTATCTCCTTTCTTCTTTCTCTGCCTTTCTCTCCCCTACCCCGGAAATCCTCCACCATTTATATCATACAGCAGCCAATCACAATAAAGGTCATTTGCACAGCAAGAATACAAGGAAAAATCTATCTATCACGCTCTATCCACGAGCAGGGAAGAAACAAATCAACCAATGCAAAGAAATTTCCTGGTCAGTAAGTACTGACTCATCCTCTTCGGCGAGCTGCCAGGCACCATCTTATAATCTTATTTCCTCAGGAGGCTGAAAGCAATGTATCCAACAACTTTCCTTCCAAGACTGTTGTTATGAGATTTCTTGACAATAGCTATTCTAATTGGAGTAAGGTGGATACTATCACAAATATTTGATTTGTATTTTATTATTTTATGGCCAGAGAACATTTTTTCATGTTTGTATTCGTCATTCTTATTTTCTTTTCAGTGAAATATCTCTTTAAGTCTTTAGCCTACTTTGCACTGGGGGAGTTACTTTTTGAGGATTATTTTCCATGTGGGGGATTTAATTTTTGAGCTCTAAATGTATTTTAGATATGAAGCTCTTGTCTGTTGTATGATTAGTGGAGATATTCTCCCAATCCTTGAGCTTTCTTTTTATCTTGCTAGCTATGCCTTTTGCCATGCAAAAGCTCTGCAATTTAAGGCAATCCAGTTTGCCTAGGCTTTCTTTGATGTGTATTTCTGGGTTTAATGAACAAAGTTCCAACATATGCCAAGGAGGCCTAGAGGTTTTCCTATTTCTTCATATTATATTTTCAAGGTATCTGCTTTTACCTTGAAGTCTTTGGCCCTTTTGGTGTTGATTCTAGTACAGGGTTATATATACGGATCTTACTTCAGTTTTTACTTGTGCATATGCTTCCATCACAAAGAATGGCATTGCTACATTCATAAGGAAATGGAAAGACTTGGAAAAAACACATTAAGTGAAGTAATCCAGGCCCAAAGAAATATAAGTTGCATGGCTTCCATCATTTGTAATAACCAGACTATGTCTATGATATTCTTAGAAGGGGATCACAGTAGCCTAATCATTGAGTGTATAGGACCATAACTACTAAAATATACGCAAATAATCTACAAGAATTGGAAATAAGAAGTTTTTATTATGTCCTGTATGCAGGTATTTCTATTTGTTCTTTCTGTTTTAATTTTCTGTACTCTTTGTCTTGTATATAAGCTTATCTGATCTGAAGAAGGGAAAAGAAATCACTGAAACAGCAGGACAAAGGATGAACTAATGTAACAATGATTTTAGACACAATGTTGGAAATCAAATTTACAATCAGGAGAAAATGAAAGACGGGGTAACAATGTTTAAAGGAAATCTACTTATTGCCTTTTTCAAATTTTTTTTAATTGTAATTAGTAAAAGGGTTACATGATATTTGCCAGATAGAAGGTGCATTAATTCACATACATTGATACCCTTTCACATGTCTTGGTACCCATTTCCCTCCCCCCCCACACCCCCTACCCGTCTTGGTTTTCCCCCCTTCCCTATCAAATTTCAAATATCCAAATACAAATAAATTTAATATATCAGATAACAAAGTGAGATACTATACCAATATGAGATAACCAAGGGACAGCAAAGGAGATGAGACACACTTATTGTCTTTTTTATGTAATTGTAACTCACTGTTCATCATAAACTAAATAAATAAATGAATCATTCCTTTTTGCTACCTTTTCTATTGACATTTGTCCTTGATTAGAACCTATGTTAAAAGGACACATATATCTATGAGTTCTTTATTACTGAAGTGACTTAAATGGGAAGAAGTTTCATAGTACAAATTGTCTTAAGAAGAAATTTATTAATGCAAGATCATTAAATCAAAGTTGAACTCCCCATATGAGAACATGAACTGGGGTTCCCAAGAGCTCAAGGTTTTAGTAAAGTCTATTCCTATGGGGGCTCAGCTCAGTAAAAAATATATTGATGCATCATTAATTTCCAGAAACTGTGGTATGCATAATCAAATCAACCATGTGTCAGAAGAGAAAATCTTTGACTTTGGGTGGTCTGACTAGGACCATTTATTTTCTGTTTTATGTTGAGGCTTCAGGTTGAGTGATAAGCTGTGTATGCCATAAATCATCCCTATATGTTGGTGAGCTGGTGTGTGAATTTTTATTTTATTAGGATCAAAGTTCTCATTCTCAATCCTCAGGTTTCCTAACTCTGCCTAATATCTATGTCACATTTACATATTATATTTAAGACTCATCTATTTAAATTGAATTTTGATTCAGAATCCAATCTGAATCTGTAAAAATTTCAGAAAATATTTAATTTTGTTGGTATGTAACAATTGCTCTTCAACAGTAAAAAAAGATTGGGAGACTCCAGCCCAGCCAATAAAGTCCATGAGACTCTTATTTGTAGTAAACTATAAGAAAAAGCCAGAAGTGATGTTGTGGCTCGAGTACTAAAGGATTAGCCTTGAGCACAAAATGACTCAAAGACAGCACATAATCCCTGAGTTCAAGCCCCAGAAGACAGAGAAAGAAGGAAATATGATTGCCAAAGTTCAATATAACTAGGAATTTATAGAAGAAAGTGTGCCTTGAACAGTAAGAATAACCCACATGCTCTAAAATTGATGAATTGATCATGAATATACTTCATTGAAGTATTATTCAGCCATAAAGAAATAATTAAACTATTTGTCGGGAGATACATTTAAATTAAGATTATATTAAGCTAAGGAAGATAGTTTCAGAAGGACAAAGGTCACATGTTTTCTTAAGATAATTTTCATTAGTCTATTTATTTTGTGAATTATATTGTGACTTCTTTTTGCCATTTCTGGGCTTGAGCTGAGGGCCTGAGCACGGTCCTTGGACTTTCTCAAGGCTTGAGCCTCAGTATTACTTCTGGCTTTTTTCTATGTGGTACCACGGAATCGAACCCGGGCCTTTGTGCATGCTAGGCAAGCACTTTACTGCTAGGCCACACTCCCGTCCACTATATTGTGACTTTTTTTATACTGAACCAGGCACTCAATACATGGAACAGATACTATTTGGATGACATTCATTCAACACATTATTATATATTTGCTAATATTTTGCTGAGGCTTATGCTTCTACATTTCTGAGAATTATTAGATGTATTTTCCATGTAGGTTGTGTAATAGTGTATTATTGACCTTAGAGATGACTTAGATAATATTTTGACTGCTTCTATGTGACAAAGAGATTTTTAGAAAATATTTATTTCTTTCCAAAATATTTTGGAGAAATTCATAGTGACACTAATTGACAATGGCCTTTTTCAGAGTCAACTATTAACTATCAAGTCTCTAGTTGAATAGTATAAGCTTATTCAGATAATTTTTCTTGCAAATTTGGGGTCTTTGTTTCTCTCATACATTATATGTTTGCAGGTGTAGAGTTATTCATAGTATTTTTAAATCTTCATCTTATTTTAAATGATCAAATCATTATTGCATTACATTCTGTTTTCCTTATGTAAGTCCATAATACAGATGTGTTTAATGGTTTAGTAAAGTCAAATGGCACATGCATAATGTCATACATATATTTGTGATAATATGCTTGTAACTTCTCCTCCCATTTATAACACTATATGGACTAGAGTCACCCTTGCTAGGGAAATAGAAAATTCTCAGGGGAAAAGTTTTTGAGTTCTAGAGTGAAGGTGTTTAAATGATAGAAAAGCAGTGAGAAACTGTACACAGAAGGAAGAGATCTAAAGTGCATGAAGAATTGGTCATAGATGTTTTAGGACCTTGAAGTCTTGGGCTTGGTAGAGTCAGATATAATGTGGGAGATAAACTGTCAAAGGATTTAGCTTGTTGGTCAGTTCCTAAAGGGACGATGGACAATTAGTGTTAACATATTTCCTCGTTGACAACCAGACTGTGGAAGATTGTGTCATGTGGAATTTACTACCTAGGTGGCAGATCCGCCAGGAGCACCTGAAGTTTTCTTAGAATCCTCCTTATCCCTGCTAATGATGACATTGAGGTAGGAAGAGGCATATTGCCAAGAGCACGCAGTGTGTCCGTGGCTCTCATGCACATACCTGCTGATGAATATCTTCATTAGCCTCATCTTGGTGGCAACAAACCACAGCAGGAAGGATCATATAAACATATTAATACAGTAATGGGGAAATAGAATATGATCACTTCCACACTCAGAAGAGTGACTCATATTTTGCTATATACTGGCATAATTTTTCAGCAAATAGTCTAGAATATCTTAAACACCAGAAATATACTCTCAATAACCACAATGAAGAAAACTTAGAATAGTATCTTATTAAGAATGAGTGATGTGTTTTCTAAAGAAATGGAAAGACTTGGAAAAAATCATATTAAGTGAAGTAAGCCAGATCCAAAGGAGCATAGGCTCCATGGTTTCCCTAGTTTGTAATAGTTAGTATACATCCAGGACTCTCCTAGCAGAGGATCATAATAGCTCAAAAGCTATGCACATATGGTCATATAGGATGAGACTAAACAAAATGAATTCTAGGCTATGAACACAAGAGGTTTATCTTTGTGATTGTTGTTCTTAATGTACTATGTGAGGTTATATTTTTCTCTTTTTTCCCCTTATGGCTAATCTCGTGTGGTTAATGTATCTGACTTTGTTACCTGGTATATTGTATATCCATGTATTTGTTTATTTGAAATAAGGAAGGGAAGGGGTAAAACATTATGATTGGGAGGGGGGGCAGGAAAGGGGGACAAAAACATAAGAAGGGGTATCAATGTTCGAGCAGGAATACACTCACTGCATGATGAGTGTAACTGTAACCCCTCTATACATTACCCTGACAATAAAATACGATAAAAACAAATTAAATTACTTAATAATAAGACAGCTTACAAATAAATTAAAGAAGAGAAAAAAATGAATGATATATGAATGAATAGTATTAAGGCCTCTACTCAAATCACTTTATCCAAGATTTGACCAAAAAATGTCAAAAATTGACAGCCTGTTAAAAGGCACTTGAATAAAAATAGAAGTAAAATGGTATTAATATTATCCATATTTAAAAGCTATATAAGCATGATATTATCCTTATGAATATACAAATATATGTGGGAATCAAAACATTCATCAAATTTAGGCTTGTGAGAGCCACAAGCAAAGAAAGTGACAGGAGTGGGAAATCATCACATAGATTATTACATAAATAGCTATATTACTTTATTACTAACATTAAGCCTAAACCTAAACATATATTCCAAATTTTACCACTTAAGAAAATGACTTGGGCTTGCTGCCCTGAGAAATACCCCCAAGAATGCTCTGAGAAATAGCTGGCTGTAATGCTAATTGTTCCCTAATACTTAGTTCTTCCATACTAGCATTTTTTTTATTGAAATGATCACAAAGATGCTTGAATAACCTTAAGTTTCTTCTTCTCTACTACATAGATGCATGGGCACATAAAAAATACCCATACACATGCACAGACACAGGTTGTTCATGATAGCCTAATGTAACTCCCTTATTGACATAAAATACACATCCCACAAAATATTTCAAAATGTAGAATAATTGCTTGCATTTAAAAAATCAATTTGTACCTTAGGCACCAGAATAATGTGTTTGGTTAGAGTTATGAGTTCAAAATCATACAACCTGGATTCAGGATTTAGTTGCCAGTTCCCAAAGCCACTTTTTGACTGTCATCAAGCCATATGTGTATCTAGTTTGTTTGAAAAAATAAAAATTCATAAAATATTAACTTCATAAAATAATATTGTGTCATGAGTTTCTAACATAAATCAGATAGCATTGTTACTTCTTAAAGTCTAGAAAGTCGGTTGCACTAGATGGTACCTCTTGATATCTGATTATTATTTCAGGATTTGAAAAGTTTAACCTAGAAAGATGTACAAAATTATTACAATCATAAGCCACTGTTCCAGGTACTAAATACATGTAATCACTCCTTTAGCTTTTCAAATGATATGTACAGCAAAAGGGTGAGTGTGATAGAAAAAATGTCTCTGTGTGCTGAGAAGACAACCAAAGAATTTTACATTCAATCTGAGGATGAAAATTCAAATAACTACTTAGACAATAAGAAGAGCTACATTCTCATCAGGAGTATCATTTCCTGGGAAGCACTAAGGACTCGAGCTTAGCACTGCAACACTTGGAGTGCAGTAAATAAAAGTGCTGTCACTACCAACCACAGCTGAGCAACAACAATACAACATCCAATACAACAGTCAATCACAGCAACAGTCTTGTGTGTGTGGCTGTGAAGAAGTTCCAGGTTTTCTGCTAGAGGGGAAATGAGGTAACTAGAAGATTTCAAATCACCCAATGAGTCAGTCAAATTTTCTTTTTTTTTTTTATGTGGTACCAAGGAATCGAACCCGGGTCTTCGTGCATGCTAGGCAAGCACTCTACCACTAGGCCAAACTCCCTGTCCCTGAGTCAGTCAAATTTTCTATAAAAGACAATTGAAAGAATTGTCAAGAATGAGTTATAGAATTATTAAATCCAGGGACATTATTAAAAAGCTAATTGAAACATTATACTTGAGAAAGTATAAAAGTCTTAACTGGGGCAATAACAGACTAGGAAAAGAGGAGATAAATATTTAAGGTATAGAGTTAATAAGACTTAATAACCAATTCTTCTATATTTATAGATTTCTGCTCCGCCCAAGGTCAGAATAATAAACTGCCTTTTTCCATTTATTCTGATCCTAATTATATAAGACCAGGGAAAAGAAAAATAAGATATTAGAAACTATTGACCTTCCAATTGAAATGATATCTTTTGAAAAAATGTTAAATAATTAAAGAGATGTTATTACTATATGATTTAGTTCCCACTAAAAAAGAAAGTTTTCTGAATTTCTATTATGACTAAGAGAAGGAGCAGATACCTATCTGATAACATACTGCTAACTTAGAAAGCTATTTTTGGCTTCGATTGGCCCACAATGCCTTGAACATCTATGCGGCAAATATTGGTTTCAAACATGAATAGGAGGAGAATCCTCTTCCCTTATGGAATTTAAATATAGTGGAAGAAACAAATATGCACATGAATATGTAGATTGACTAAGAAATGCTAAATAATGGCAATTTGATGGACAGATAATGTTGCAGGATTCAAGAAGACAAGGGATGTGAAATGAATGTGCAGCAGAGAGATGTCCATTTATCCAGAAGTGTGTGCAATATCTCTGATGGTACTTAATATATTGCTATGTTATTGTGACTAAAAGAAGAATGGGTCAAACAGGTTTAGGATATGGATTGAAGAGGAGGCAGAAGGAGGAATAAGGATAGCACAAACCTCGTAGGATTCTGAGACTGTGCCTAGAATTCAGTAGAAACCTCAAGAAGAGTGAAAAACTGGGTCAATGTCCAAATTAAAATATTATCAAATATTTAATTTCACAGAATTAACAGGGTGAATTTTACAAGGGGAAAGCAATATAATTTAAGATATGAGTAATAACATTAGTAACACATGCCTCTTAGCAGCCTTAAACTTGTGTCTAATTTTAGAATAGGAGAGATGTAAATTGAAGTATAATTTTAGAGAAAAACTGGAGAAATGAGACCACAAAACTTTGCTTCATTCATGTATGTGTATAAGTATTATGATACACACATGGATCTCACAATAAATAAAGATTCACAAATCTATAAAGACCTGTTTATATGAAGGGTCAAAAAGTCAATGAAGATCACCACTATAAGCTGGCACAAGTTTAGAAACATTAAATAAATTTGGAAGTTATAGAGAGCTTATCATTTGTTTCAATTGATTATTGCACTATTTCTGAAGATCAAAGATTCAGTATTGAGGTATTGCTTTAAAGTCTGGGGAAGGAACACATTAAGCATTCCTTTTCGTTGATTACTTTAAAGAATGCCTTAGTTTGTGCCTACAGGGAGAGGCTTGAATGATGCCTTTACAACAGCAAATCAGAGGAACAGAGTGCCAGAGGACTGCTAGTTTCACATCCCACTGACTAACTTAAGGATCCTTATCTTGGCTTTCTCCTGTGCCTTGTCAATTTCATTAGAGGGAAGAGAATGCCTAGCTTTGATCCTTTCTGAATTCTCATCACTTTAGTATTTTATATTGAGCTTCATTCTTCCCCAAGCTGTTGAAATTCCTCTTCCAAGAAATTGAGTATCTTCTGCAATGTTAATTTGCTGGTCTTGCTGGCTTTACTTCCTACTTACCTTGGAAGGGCATTCATTTCTCCTTTGCTTTAAAAGATACTATAATATAGACAATATATAGATAATAATATTGGCTGGCATTTTAAGGGGGTGATTTTTTTTAGTTCAAGGCTTGAGTTAAATTATTTTCAGCCCCTCCAGCCTTTCAGATTTGGACTGAGAATTTTGCTGTGGTTCTGTTAAGTTTGTTTAAGTTATAACTGGTTTGTGTCTTCTCTCTATGAACTTTAAAGATCCTTTCTGTGTTCTATACTCTTGACAGTTTATAAGCTGTTAACTATAACATAGTATTACAATATATTTTAAATAAATTCTTATCATGAGTCTTTTTGTTTTTCTTACAGTTTCAATTTATATCACCTTGTAACTGGATTTCATTTGGTACGATCCTTTCTACTGTTACAATACAATTCTGTTCAACAACACCAAGGATCTCTGTAGCTGCACATCTGTTGTTTTGCTACAGTCTCTTGGGGACATAGGAAATTACCTGCCAGTTGTATCTAATCCACTATGCTCTTGTTCCCTTAGGGTCTAAGCCTCTTCATCTTTTTTTCACCAGTGTATTCTATTAGTCCTTTTTATCTTTTAACTGAGTGTGTGTGTGTGTGTGTGTGTGTGTGTGTGTGTGTGTGTGTGTGTGTGTGTGGTATAACTACAAGCGAAATACAGAATAATCATATCTTTTCTATTCTACTTCCCAATTTTTTTAGCTGAATTCTGAGGTATATTAAAATGCCTCAGCAACTTTTAAGGATAGAGTTTACTTTGTGCCTTTGTTGTTGTGGTCTTTAGAGCTAAGAAGAGAATATTGCAGTTCATAACTGTAGACTGAGTGATTGAGTGTATGGACTTTCTGCAAACATAAGAGCATTAAACTTTAATTAGGAAATAATTTAATTATCTGAGGAGCTCCTGATTTTTATCATGTATTTCACTTGCCTTTTTCATTCCCTGAGGCTCTTGTCTGACCTACAGAATCTTACTCAAAACATTGTGGTGCACATTCATTTTTTTTATGCTGCTGAAAATTTATTCTCAATTGAATCATGAACAATGGGAAATGATTTAAAGAAAACGTATGGAGTTTCTTTTTTTATTTGCTACTCTTAGTACTACTGTCACTAATATTAATGATAATGGTTGAGATTTAACTGGAGCCAGGCATTGATGGCTCAGGCCTGCAATCCTAGTTACTCAGGAGGCTGAGATTTGAGGCTCCAGCCTGGGCAGAAATCTCCAAAAAGCTACTCAGGAAAAGCCGGAAGCGGTACCGTGGCTCACATGTTAGAGCACTAGCCTTGGGCATAGACAGCTCAGAGACCCTGAGTTCATGCCCCAGGTCTGAAAAAAAAAGAAACTTTAAGCAGATTCTATAATATTTTCATTTAAAGAACATATTTACGATATAGCAATGTAACAAAAATATCAAAACTAGAATATGCATTATGGAAATAAATTGCTAAGATCTAAATTTGCTACTTGAGTTGTCTATTGAAAGCTATCACTTCCCTAAACTTTTATTTCATGCACCACAAAGTACTAGGTTCTTTTTATGGCACATTAGTTCATAATTCTTTTATATAATTCTACTGCAGTGAACACATCACCTTGCCTTATTCTTAAAATCTGTTTCCTACATTCATACTATTAACTTTTGTCAACATCTTTCCTCTGACTTCTCCTACTACTTACAGCAGGGCAGAAATAGATGGCTTATTGGCTGTCCATGTTTTTCCATATAGGTGAGCATTCTATACCCTCAAAACATGACTTGACTAAATAGACTATCAATCACTAGGAAACAGTGTAACTTTTGAAAGACGTAACCACTTCTTTACATGTAGAACCCTCTGTGATACAGTTCATTATTAAATCTCCCTGTGTATAATATTCGCTAACAATTTTACTTACTTTGTATTGGTGACACATTTCTGTATAACTGTCTTGCAGAAAACCTTCCCTTAACTATTAGAAATCAGTGTTCGGATATTTCTTCATGTGTGTTCCCAGTAGTGTTAAGAAGTATGGCCATTATTGGTTATTTTGCTCTGGATCTCTTTTCATTATCTCTCTGTTTTCTCTGTGTGTTCCTGTCATCACCCAATTCAGTTTTATTTCTGATTTGAATTAGTGTGCTATGAACCTCTATGTCCAAATTCAGAATGAAAGTGTTAGCATTCTTTTGGGATACTCTAAGCTCAATGCAGTCTAATGCCAATAAATCATTGCCAGGAGATGCTATTCACAATTGGATTAACAGAATATTTCTACTTAGGAGAACTACAGCATATTGATCATGAGAGAAGATTTAAACTTCCTTTAAAAGAATCCCTTAAAGTCTTCACTTAATCTACTATATACTGCAGTAAAGAAAGATAACAGGATGGTGGATGAAATTATTTTTAAAGAGCACTTACATTGAAAAGGAAATGACTAGGAGAGATAATATCCCATTTTATCACTATGCAACTTTAGAAACAGTAAAAAGCATTGCAGATGTGAAATATCCTTAACATATTAACCCAAGACTTACAGTGAAGTGAAAATTTCCACTCAAGACAAACTTTATGCTTACTAAAGTCATTTGCCATATGAAATTTCAGTTTATTATTCTGCACATAGATAGACAGGGATTCACATTTGGAAAAGCTTACCATATCTCAAAAAAGAGGATACCATGAAGATAACTATAAAAGATACCATTAAAGATTTCAACAAACAGATTGGATAAAGATCCTACAACAGTAACATTCATCCATATGATATGGAAATCTCGTGTTTTGCAACATTGCTTTCAACATACTTTGCTTTCTTCCAGCAAAATCTCATTGCCTTCTTGGGTTTTATAGATATTGTAGTAAGATAAATTTTCACTATTTTCTTCTTACTTTAAAGGAAATAAAAGGAAAGAAATTTGGATGGCATGGAGCTATAGAAGCATAGCACTGATTCATTGCCTTTCTAAAAAATATTTATCAGATGAACATAGCTAATGATAGTACAGGGATCCTTAAGGACCAAAGCACTCTAAAGGCATTAGTGTATTATTTAAGACTCTTATAAAACAGTCTTTCACTTTTCTGGATATTTAAATCTCTACACACTGATACATGCTCTAACTCAGCAACCCCCAGTGTATACCTAGTACCATACACTGTTTCTTCCCCTGTTCAAAATTGTACGTACTTTCTTTTATAAATAGGCCTGTTGCCATCTGACCATTTCCTTTTTTATTATTTTAATCATTGGTGCAAAAATGAACAATAAGGCAGTGTGTAAGTGAATAGTTATAAATAGGGCATATTTCAGTAAAATAAATGTTCAAATTTATTCCCTCTCTCTTGTGGCTTATAACAAATCTTGCTAGAACTATTGGAAAATTGTTGTAATCATTTCCATTGACATCTAAATCACACAAGAGTATGGAATTTGCTAATCCTATATGTAGAGCATCCAGGAACAGACTCAGTGGCAATTTCCTCTTAGCCCTTCTGAAGGACCAGCAGGCAATTTGGGGGAATCATTCCATACACTATAAGTCAAAGTAACATTATTGTGAAGATGCTATTGTTATTTTAAAGGTGATATGCTGTGGACAGGTAAAGGGTACATTTCTTTTGGACAATGTCCTCCCTTCCCTTGCTCTCTCCCAGTTTTTTCCTCCCAGCCCTACCCACAAATTGTATAGGTCATTTTTCACATAGTGAGTATCACTGCTACATTTGCTCATCCTTTGTACTTCTGTTCTTGTGTTCCCCTATTTACCTTCCCAAAGACAGATCACTGGACAAACAAGACAAAAAGAAAAGAAAACAAAAACTGCTACAAGAAAAACACTCCATGCTTCCATTCCTTTGAGTTTGATGAATATTATTTTATATAATCGGAGAATTGAAGTATTTACAGTGGAGTTGTTAAAGAAAGATACATTCTTGAAAAGAAGTCAGGTGATTGTGCATAATATAACCTTGCTCCCAGAAGTGTTTGTCTTTGCCTGAAGATATTCCTTACAAGAATAAATAACATATAGTTTATATGTCCTACAACTGAAATACTTTTTTAAATATATAACATTATAATCACAATTATATGAAAATACAAGAAGATGATATAAGATGGGAGAAGTTAGTTATTTTACATACTTAATCTTTATACATTTTTCTATTTTATGTCCTTCAAATGGAAGTAATGAACGTAATACATACGATGCAAAGTACTACGGTCTCTTTGGCCAACCCATTTGATTTCTGAGACCTGTACTTATTCTTCAGCTATTTTAAGGGATCTGAGACATACATTAGGGACAATAAAATGAATTTTAAAAATGTCTTGATTTGCATCAACCTTTGTGCTATCAATGAACAAACCTAGCTTAATATGAATTGAGCATATCCAGTTGTAAATCCATATATTGCTATTTGAAATGATCCCAGTAATAACTGCGGTATATTTGGGGATTTTTATCTTTCTGCTTCTTTCTACTGTGCAATGAATTCACAAATGATGTTGATTTAAAAGCTCAATGAGTTTAGCCACATCCTGCATGAGCAACTCACTGAAAAACTCTTGAAGATAAATGGCTCAACAGTATTAAAGAAATGACAAATGCAGGCAAGAGCGAATGGCCTCATGACTATAGTCCTAGATAATCCTAAGGCTGAGATCTATTAGAACGTCAATTGGAGTCAGTATGGAAACAAGGACAGCAAATAAAAAATATGACAAATGGAATTGAATCAAATTATAAAGAATGTTTCCATCAAAGAAAATAACTGCATGAGATTGTCCAGAGAACTACAGAAAAAAAACTTATTGATCCAACGGTAGTCTAATGTCAAGAAAAGTCTGACAAAAATCTAATTTAAACAATTTTAATATAGAAGTTGAGACTTATAAATGCCAATGATATGCAGGATCAAATTGGTATCAATTTGTCCTGAGTGTAGAACACAGAAAAAAAATCATAATTTCTTGACAATGTAACATCATATGGTGACCACAGAAAATAATGAAGTATGAT
Source organism: Megascapheus bottae (assembly GCF_031878675.1). Lineage (NCBI taxonomy): Eukaryota > Metazoa > Chordata > Mammalia > Rodentia > Geomyidae > Megascapheus > Megascapheus bottae. The sequence goes on from NC_143527.1 coordinate 31,549,780, forward strand.
ACATTTCAGAAAATCTAAATGGAAGGATTTTGAATGTTTGTACCACAAAAACATTTTAAATGAAAACAATGCTTAACATAATTAAAGAAATTCCACATGTACAGCTATTATATTCTGTATTGCATTCTATTAAGTACAATTATATGGCTCTGTTATCAGTTACTTACAAAATACAATTAAAGAAAAAAGAAAGAAAAAATTTAAAAAACAAATAATAGTATTCATAGAAGTATTGATTTTTAAAGTAATAATGATAGTTAATAACTGTCTACTCTAATGATAATCAATGTAAATTAGGCATGTTATTAAGAAATATTTTGAGCACTTAAAGCATGATTGATAAAATTGAGTGAATGAGGTTTGGTACGTAGTGGAGTTGTAGAGCATTTGCCGAGCATAAGTTAGACCCTTATGAGGGTCTAACATACACCCACACACAAAAATTGAATGACTGAATAAAGATATATGAGAACAAAGAGAATAATTCTTCAGAAAGACTTGTCTAAGCACAATAAAAACAAGCTCCAGAAACTGGGTATTTCTTCTTTCTTTATTTTTATTTTTATTTTTATTTTTATTTTTGTGGGTCATAGAGTTTGAACTTGGCCTGGGCATTGTCCCTGAACTCATCAGCTCAAGGATACCACCCTACCCTTCAGCCATGCCCCTCTTCTTAATTGGAGATATGAGTCTCAGGTCTTTTTGTGCCAAAGCTGGCTTTGAACTTTGATCCTCACATCTCAGCCTCCTGAGTAGCTAGGAATATAGGCATGAGCCACTGCACCTGGCTAAAAGTGGGTATTTTCAAGGGTACAGAGGAGGTCAAAAGGAGAGGCACAGAGGAATGTTAGAAAGGTAGAAGACAGGCAGGAATTAATTGAATACACCACAGAATAGGGAAAAATAAAGCAAGTGGTGAGTCTGGGGGGGTTGCACATTTTGAAGTGATGACTTAGATAAGATGCATTGTATCAATAAACATCTTGGTTAAATGACAAAAATTAAATGCATGAGCTAAAAATAAGAAGAGAGAGAAGAGGCACATTCGGAGGGATGGGTGACAAAGTTGGAAAGGGTGACATTGATCAAGATGAACTGACTGTTCATAAACCGCTTTGCTAAATGGCAACTCTTTGTACTGAGCCATATAGGATGAGCCTAAGTAAAATGAACTCCAAGACAGGGAAACAAAAGATTTATCCTTGTTGGTATTGTTTTCAATGTACTGTGTGAAATCATATCCCTTATTGTTATTGTATTTGACTTTGGTACCTCGTGTACTGTATATGCATTTATTTACTTATATGAATCTGGGAAGGGAAAAGAAAAAACAAGATGATGTGACAAAGGACAGAGGATGAACCAGAATAACAGCAATGTTCACAGAATATTTTGGAAATGATCTTTACAACTATGGAGAGGATTTGGGGAGAGAAAGTGGGAGAAAATCATGGGAAGTGGAAACAATGTGCAAGAAATAATGTACCTCAGGAATATAACTGCAACACCATTTAAACAATAATAATAGAATAAAAAGGTGAAAAATAGTAAAAAGTATTTACAAAAAGAGACACAAGAGGAGAGTAATGATAGTCTTCATAAAAGTGAATATTTGCTTGCTATATAGTTGAAAAAAGCAAATTTTACCTTATTTATTGACATACTTATTTCTAAGCAGCAGAAGATCGCAGACATACCTAGACTTCTGGCTAGCATAAAGAGAATGTATTTAGGATCTAAATATAGTTAAAACAAAATAAATAAAAATGAATATTTTAGAAAAGAAATGATTTTAAGTAGCAAAAGTCTATGGCCAATTTTTAGAGCATTATGCAATGCTTGCAGCATTTTGAATTAATATAAAATGTACCACTTTTATTTATGAATTATTTAGTAAACATGTGAACATTACGAATATACATTTTTATATTTTTATGTGTCATGTTCTGGTGTGTAATGTAAAAAAATTTCTTCCCCGCAAAACTTACTGTTGAATAAACTATTTGTTTTGTGCACTTGTGGCAAGCTGTAGAGTATAAACTGTAAAAAGAAGAGTGTAAAAGTTCCTCCTTCACAGATGTTATATTCAAGTAGAGATAGGTATAAGTGAAAATCTTCAAGAGTAGTAATTTGGTTTTTGGTGTCATATAGATGACCATTATTTAAAGAAATCCTTAGATACAACTCAGATCTATGTCTAATATTCAGCATGTTGCCCCTTTCCTTCTTCAAGGAAAAGAAGGAAACATAGGAAACACCCAAACTCTAAAAAGCTCAAGGTAGAATAATTACGGTTATAATCAGGTATTTGGAGAGTTGCTTTGTATTGAAGCCAATTGGAGGTTTTTTTTTTTTCCTGTGGTGTGCATACCCCATTTATATCCTCTATCTCTGTGGAACTGAAGAGTTTGCTTGTCTTTGAGATTAAATCAACTTCTGATTCATCTGATATGTTTCTTTGTTTGATAAGTGTGTTTTAAATTTTGATCACGTTGATCCTCAGGAGCAAAGCCCGCTAAAAATCATAAAAGAAGGTAGAGTATAGTATCCTAACATTCAAATCTCTAGAGAGTTAAATGTTACTTTAATATTAACTGCGATGTTTCTGAATTATTGCTGCAATATTTCAGCCATGGGTTGGAAGCTGTCAAGGTCAGAACAGGCTCACAAGGGAGAAGTAGAAAGAGAACGCATTAGATCTGAAAAAGCGCAATTGTAGTAGCTCTAAGAAACCTTTCTGTTAAAGTAATGGACCAAATGCTATCATATAGAATTGTAGGATTCCGGAAAACACCATGTGGCAAGAGTGCTCAGAGATGAAAGGTGAGTTTTCATAGCTGTTTCCTTTATCTTTTTAGCACATAAAACACCTTGGTGGCTTTCATTTCAGCTAATGCATATATTTAACACATGTAAAGCTTAATAAAAGAGATTTTTTTCTACAGAGAGATTGATTGATTTAAAAGACTTTAAATTGAGTTTCCAGCCTCAAAAATCACAGCAGTGTTATTTGTGATATGCCAGTGATCTGCAGGAGAAGCAGCATGTCCACTATGTACACATTCCTTCCTCACGCCACTCTTTCCTGGTTGTGCACACGCTTATAACTCTGTCCTTGCTCATACATGGGAATATACAATTGTGTAATCGTTGAAAAGGTAAAACTAGGGCCGGGAGTTTGGCCTAGTGGTTGAGTGCTTGCCTAGCATGCACGAAGACCCGGGTTCGATTCCTTGGTACCACATACATAGAAAAAAGCCAGAAGTGGTGCTGAGGCTCAAGTGGTAGCCTTGAGAAAGTCAAAGAACAGTGCTCAGACCCTGAGCTCAAGACTAGGACTTGCAAAAAAAAAAAAGAAAGAAAAGAAAAGGTAGAACTATTCCATTCCTCAAATTTTTTAAAATATTTTTTATTGTAATTAATAAAAGGAACATAAATTGACCCAAATCACAAAATTATCCCGAGGGAAATTTGAAGAGATAACTTTTCTTGTCTTGACCAATAGGTAAATCCCTCGGAATGATCCGAAAGCCACAGAGAGCTTGGTATTACTTAACAAAAAAAATTACAATCACTTATGATTTTTCAGCTTTATTTATTCAAGAAAACTAACATTATTGCAAATAATAGCCAATAAGGTCAGCCACAGCAATATTCTTTCATGCACATTCTGCTATGTAATCAAAGCAGACCAATGAGTCCCTAACCTTGCCGAAGTTTTGGTTACAACTGAGTGGAATGTTTTAAACATACTCCTACTTGAAGAAAGGTGCACTATTTCCACCACATGAAACTTGGACTTCATACATCATATCTTCCATGCTTACTTTGAAGGAGCATAATGCCATCTCTGAAGATTGCAGCAGAACATTTATTTCTTCGAGTTCTTGTGAGCCCCAAGTGTTTCTTTTTATGACACCATAACTTCAGTATTTGCTTCCGTCTACAAAATTCCTTCTTTCCTTTTCCTGGGTCATCCTCTGTTAGAGTAGAGTTCTATGTCCACTTAAAGTCCTGTGTGTAATTCTTACTCTCTGTCTCTTCTAAGACTCAGTTCTTCTCAGGTAGTTCTGAGTGGATAAAAATTCAGAGATGACATTTAAACACACTACAATCTGTAAATTGTGAGTTATTAAAGGAAGCATAAAAATCTCTATTAACAGCAGAAAATCCCTATAAAATGCAGACATTTACATTCTCCAATTACATTAGCAAATATATGAAGCATACATAAAATAATTTATCATTATGTAAAGAATGCCTCAACATTCTTGCTCCATGTCTATTACTTCATGTGATAAGCAAAGTAATGTAGAGTCCCAAATTCATACAATGCATTGAAGTTTTACAGTCCAGTACAATTCAAGCACCTAAAGGCTGAGTGCATGAAATCATTTAATTATCAAAGTGATAAGCAGACGAATTAGAAGCAGTATGCTGAACATATATATAAAGTTCACACAAGCTACGGAATTTTATTCTCAGGATTTTAATATCAAAATGGAATGACTAAAGATTAAATAATAATGTGTGATCTGTATCTTCATTTTTTCTAAAATCAGAAATAGTATAGAAATTATGATTTTATATTAATGATACTCTTTCATCATTCTAATGATCTAATCTAATATTTTCAAAACAGACCTAGGTATATATACTCTACAGTGAGTGCCAAATAGTGTCATTTATTCATTACCTTATGGCATTCTCATATATCTCATATAGTAATGGTGGGAAAACTTGTAATCTGGAGAAATACATACTTTGCATGTTATCTCTATATTTCTATACAGTATGGAAATTGTTTCTAGCATATGGTTGAGCTATAAATGAACATCACCCTATATTGATACTCAGCTATTTTCCCTACAACACTAAGTTCCTATTTATGGGGGAAAAGTGTGAATCCTGTATTTTCCCTGACATCAGTTTCTGCTATCTATTCTGTATATATTCAATATTGGTGTATATTTTTATTATAATAAACAAATATAAATACTATGATGTAATATGTACTTATATACATATAATATGCACTGAATTTTTTATTGCATATTGTACTCTAAAATATCTTGAAATATCTAGGAGGCTGCTGCTCTGGATTTTCTCTTTTTTATGATCTTTTTGTTTTTTTCTATGTTTTAGGAAATAAAAACTAATCTCTGGCCTTATGCATAGCTCATATGATAGATTGCCAATGAACATAAAGTATCAGATAGCATTCTTTGATGGGAGAGGGTAAAGAGGAATTCTACAAATTTCTTGACTAAACTAAAAGTGAAGGGTTGACCTGAAAATCTTATTGAATATAACAGGTTAATTAACTTATTACAATAAGTCAAAATGCCTGAGTAATATGGTCCCATGAGTAAACATGTCTATTTTCTGATATTATGTTGGATTGCTTTGTGTGAAAATGAATATAAATTTCCCTCAGAATATCCTAGGAACTCAGAGATGAAAGACAGAACTTAGCAAATAAGCCTCTGCTAGAAACAAGTAAGTGCATGAGAAAAAGTCTCTTAAAAGATCAAGGTAACAATTAAATGGAATGTAATCAAAACTAATCATATTCATTTATGTCAAGTAAGATCTTCCCTTACATATTTTTATTGGTCTTTTATCAATAAGTCAAATGGAGCCCTGATTCCTGCATAACTCAATCATAGCACATGATTTTAAAGGGCTCCAGAAATGCTTTTCTGTGTTGCTTTACATTGCTTGGTGCTGCCCATATCAGGCAAGAAACAACAAATATTTTATTGTTATTATTCTGCTGAACTTTGAATGCATGGTGGTGCTACTTTTTTGCCAGTCCTGGGGTTTGAACTCAGGGCCTGGGCACTGTCCTTGGACACTTTCGGTTCAAGGCTTATGCTCTGCCACCTGAGCCTAGCACACTTTTGGATTTTTCTGTGTAGGTGGCTCTCAATAATCGAACCCAGGGCTTCATACATGTTAGGTGAACACTTTACCACTAGGGCTAGGCTCCCAGCCCTGATACTATTATTTTTATACCATCATCATTGAAAACCAAATCAAGGAAGATTGGAAGACTATACCACTTACTGTTTCTTTTTTCTATAAACTCTAGGCCTTTCATTTTCTAGTCAAGTACTTAATATGTGAGCCATATCTAGTCCTCTGTAAAACAATATTTCATATTTAAATGGTTTTAAGTAATTTACATTCTAGGTTTTTTTTCAGTCTCTCACCTTTTGTCTAAGGAAGGCCTTCCACTAAAATTTTTGCTACCTAAGCCTCCTGCTTATCAGGAATTATAGGCTTGTGACACCATGCCCAGCCATTCTCATACCTCTTACCTGCAAGAGAAAAAAAAGTACTCTTTTAGAATAGCATAATTCATTTTCTCAATCTGGTTTAACCCAGTATCTTCTCACCTGCAATTCTCAAATGCATTTAAATTCAAATCACCAGACATGAATTAAAATACATTGAGTATGATGTTTCAAAGCCTGATCGCCATTAAGCTGGTCCTTTTTCCCAGTGCCATCTGTATTCCAGAAAAAATAATTATGCAAACTATTATCATACAATGTGAAAGTTACCATAAAAATGGTTGATGTTTATAGGGTTCCCCCCTGGTACTGAAGTTGTTCTGAGAGTTCTTCATGCACCAGCTCATTTAATCCTCACAATAAACTTCTAAGCTACATACTGACATGGTAAATAGTAAATGTCAGAAAAAATTTAAAAAGTGAGGAGACACAAGCTGTTTGGTACTTGAGACAAATCACTAATATTTTTATATGCTAGTGGAGATAAAATGCATTGATCCTTCTATTTGTTCTTTATACCTAGTTCGTTCATATTCTAAAGACTAATTAGTCTTTGTTTCTTCCACATGAAACACTTGATTGCACCTTCTCATTAACATTTAAATATCCCTAAGGCTCCTACTTAACAACAAAAATCTTAAAAATACAAATGCATGAATTAATGCCATCAAAAGATTTTCTTATTCTTTCTACTAAATGTTATGGCTTCTCAGGATTTCTGTATTCATTTGGCATGAAAATAACCTCAGATTTCCATTTTCAATGCTTACATCTTGGTAATTATCAGTGACCAGGAAGGGAGATCTTCACTAATTAAATTAACCAGATTGTAAACTATGATGTAAACTAGAAATCTTCAACAACTTACCTTATTCCCAAAGCACTCTTCCTCTCCATCACCAAGTTTTATAGCTTTGATTTGCTAATACTAATTTCCAGCTCCAATTGCATGAGCCTTGATTATGTTATTATTATTACTTAATCTGGAAGGAATAGCTTCAAAGATGTTCCTTTGTGGGTCATGATGCAATATATGCCCTAATTAGTAAATACAGTGAATAATTTAATATTCATTTTATGGTATTAGGTATGGAACTTGGTGAGTATGTTTAGCTCTATCGTTTAAAACATAAACTCTGGCTCTTTCTTATTTTCTTTCTTTCTTTCTCTTTCTTTCTTTCTTCCTACCTTCCTTCCTTTCTCTCTCTCTCTCTCTCTCTCTCTCTCTCTCTCTCTCTCTCTCTCTCTCTCTCTCTCTTTCTTTCTTTCTTTCTTCTTGTTATTTTCTTTTTGAGATAGAGTCCTGAGAATTTTTCCCAGGCTGGCTTCAAACAGGAAACCTCCTGTTTCTGTCTCCTGAGAAGCTGGATTTATAAGCATGAGCCCACTTGTGCAAATTATTTTCTAATGCGTGGCTCGGTCTTCAACATCTTGTAGGCTCGGGGCCTTACTAATGCTGTACCCATATTGTTTGATGCTTTCCCTCTCAGCTTTGTGGTATTCCTCACATGTCCCTCTTTTCATTCTCAAAACTTTATCATTTTAAGATTTGTCTCCTTATATAGTCATTACCTACACACATATTTTGTTGTCATTTCAAGTGAAGTCGATTTTCATTCAGTCCCAGAAAATTCATAAGACTATTCAGTAGGTAAAAAACACTTGGTAGATGCATCATATATATAATTATACATAAATAAATAGAAAACATGACATGATTCAAACTAGTATTTTCCAATGCTCATACCTAACTTTGAAGTACATTATAGTGTGATATAAATTAGCAGCAAAGAAGAAAGTTACATGAAGAACACACAAGATCATTTCATACTATTTCTCTAACTCTATTGTGTGTCCAAATTTATTTCAAAAGAAAATGCTATGCAAAGAATGAAAATAATTTAACTATAGGGAGGGAAATCATTTCCCGGTGATTTCATTGATTTGCATGCATAAGTCTTATGTATTCTAGGTTGCTTTTTTCAGAAGAATTGTTTTTCATTTTTCTTTTTTTGTAAGCTACAGTAGTATCTTGGGGAAAGCTAGAAACCAACAGCTATTCAGAAGTATGAACTATATAACTCAAAATCTGAAAAGAACATTTCAAGGAATTTAGTCTATAGTATCTCCACTTTCTTGGCTTAAGAACATTTTTTCTTACCAGATAGCAAATGTTTAATGGGCATAATGCATGTGCTAGTTCTCAGGAACAGAAAGAAAATGAATAGGCCTGACTGAGAGAACCATAAATCCAAGGCAACAGAGAATAAAGAAGGCAAATACATGTCTCCATAGCTATATTACACTAAAAACTATTAGAGGTAACAATAACTTCATCATTTGTCTACACTGACTGTTATACAAAACGTACACAAACAAAACCAAAAGTGATCTCCTTTCTCAATGGCACCACTTGGGATATTGAAAGCCTTTTGGATAATATAATATATATATATATATCAGATTTTAAATAATATATATGATAGCATATATAGCATTATATATATGTATTCATATTCTCACTGGTGATAGTAACTTATAATAATGTATATGATAGAATATGTAGGATATATATATGTATTCATATTCTCACTGGTGATATTAACAATATCTCATAATATATATGATAGAATATATAGGATTATATATATATATATGTATTTATATTCTCGCTGGTGATAGTAACATTATCTCAGAATATAAAGATCCCCCAAAATCTGATTGTATGATATTCCAGTCCCTTATACCAGATACTTTCTACCTTACACAAAAGGGATGATACCTCTCTAAAAATAGGAATTGAAGAAAAATGTAAAGTGTAAGGATGGACACTTTTTCCACAGTTAATGTGTAAGCACAAGTGTCTCTCTGGATGTGCATGTGGCTGTGTGGATGTATATGTCAGTGCTGTAGCTCGAGCTCAGTGTCTCAAACACTTACCTGGCTATTTTTGCTATTAATTAGTTGTCTATTACTTGAACCATGACACTAGTTCCTCTAAAATCAATTTTTTTAAAGTTTCTGTTAAGTAAAATCAGAAATAATCATGAAAATATGAAACATGATCACATAGTACATTTATCATCATTCAGCTATCGAAATGACAAGATGAATTTTTTTTCTCTGGTGCTTATTTTTTATCACCTATTGTATATTTCCCTTCAAGTATTTAATCATAAATCCAACTTTCCTGTTGGTAATGGAAAGAAAAGTTCCACCAATATGGAATTTTCAATCCTTTTGGCACTGCTATTGTTTTTCCTATTACTGCACCTACTACTGGGTCCTACCCACTTTTAGTGGTAGAGTGATTGCCTAGCATGCACAAAAACCCGGGTTCTATTTCTTGGTACAACACACATAGAAATAAGCCAGAAGTGGTGCTGAGGTTCAAGTGGAGAGCTCTGGTCTTGAGAAAACCCAAGGACAGTGCTCAAGCCCTGAGTCCAATCCCAGGACTGGCAAAAATTAAAATAAATAATAAAATAAAATAAATAAATGCCACATCGATTTGAGAAATGAATGGCCAGAGCTGTACAAACCTTTGACGTAAGATAACCTTAGTGCTGAAAACTGACCAAAATCATTGCAAAATTGTAGAACTATGAACTTTCTAGCCATCCATAAAAGGGAAGACTTCAACTGACTGTATGAAAATGGTGATTTGATTATTGCTTTCACTAAAGATAGAAAGTTCAAGCAATCTATGCGTTTTCTCAGTGCTTATTACTCTACTCACCTTTTAATCATGAAATGGGTAATAGCATGATTAAACTGATACAGAAATATCCTTTATGAATGCAATATCTTTTGAATACCCATGTTACTAAGAGTTTATTACCTACTTGATGAAAATTACATCGAGTAAGATGAAAACTGTTGACTTTGTCTAAACAAATAATTAAAAACAAAACGAATGGATGCCCTTGTATAACAAAGATTAACTACATAGGTAGGGACATTGGGATGACAATGCAATTTGAATGGAAGAATTTTAACACTGAAAGTGATAAACTCTACTGAAAGCAGAGTTTCCGGCTCTCTGAAATAAATATAGCAGGTGGGGAGGGTGTAGAGGATAAAAGCACATTAGTAGCCTTGAGATAGGAAAACTATGCAGTAGAATGAACTAATCTCTCTTGCCAACGGTGTTGGCTATATGAGTTGAAGAAGATAGGAACAGCAAAGGGATACCAAAGTGAGATCAGAGTCTACAGGATCCATAGGAAAAAATAACAAATTTGGTGTATCTGCTATGAGAAAAAAACATCTCTTCTTTGTGTTATTAAAATGGGAATAGTTGAAACTGAGAGCCAAGACTTTGTTTAGATATGATAGATGGTGTACGCTCAGTGAGTTTATTTGGATTCTGAGATCAAATTCATCTTTGTAAATGAAACAGTGCTTTTTTTTGTCCAGAATTCTCAAGACTTCTTTCCTGTTATATGGCAAGTTTTTTTCAGACCACATAACCAAATATGAAAACATAAACATGCACACTCACATGTATTTATTTGACTTATGGCATAAAGCTAATATAGTGGAATGGATGTGAGTTCTTAAAATGTATACCCTTTTCTCCAAAGAATGATGGCACATGATTGGGTTATGTAATAAAATAAAAGGCTTAGGTAATCAAATAATATAAAATAAATTAATTGAATGCTGTATTGAAATGAAAACTTTGAACAACAAATATCTTAAATCATAATAAATTTTCTAAGATAGAGTTACAGAGACAATGACAAAACTAGAATCATGGCATCTAAAAGTTATCACACAAAGAAACTTTAGCATAGAAAATATTTCATATTTCTACCATAATGTACTTTTGCTGCTAAATATCATTAACTTCTGATGAATTTTATGTATAAAAAACATAAATCATTTGTATATATGCAACATTAAATGACTAGAACATTTCTATTTTCTTTATAAAGTTCATTCACCTAATTAAATCTTGTAAGTCAAATACAAGAGGAACTAGAAACTCATGAGTTATTAAATTTTATTAATTCATCTATAACAAAGAGTTTAAACTATACACATGCAAGCTAATACATTTAACTGATTTATACTATATAAAACTCAGCTTGTTTAGTGTAACTAAATGAATGACAGAAAGAAAACATGTTCCTATGAAAACTAATATCAGGGGCTGGGAGTTTTGCCTAGTGGTAGAGTCCTTGCCTAGCATGTACGAAGACCCTGGTTTGATTCCTCGGTACCACATATGTAGAAAAATGCCAAAAGTGATGGTGAGGCTCAAGTGGTAGAGCTGTAGCCTTGAGAAAGTCCAAGGACAGTGCTCAGGCCCTGTGCTCAAGCTCAGGATTGGCAAAACCAAACAAACAAACAAACAAAAACGAATATCAATATAATGTTTAAGCAGGTGTATAATGTTATCAAATCAACAACTAATTACCAATTGTTTATTAATAATTATATAATTTTAGCAAAAATAAATCATAGAGAAGCTCATATTTATATGTCAAGGGAATGATCTTCTCTCTTGGGTTTATTAATTTCATTTGTAAGAAATTTTTGTTCAGGGCTGGGAGTTTGTCCTAGTGGTAGAGTGCTCGCCTAGCATGCACAAAGACCCGGGTTCGATTCCTTGGTACCACATACTAAGAAAAAAAAGTTGGAGTGGTGCTGAGGCTCAAGTGGTAGAGCTCTAGCCTTGAGAAAAATCCAAGGACAGTGCTCAGGCCCTGAGTTTAAGCCCAGGACTGGCAAAAAAAAAAGAAATTTTTGTTCAATTAATGTATTTATTAGACTAATTCTCTTTACCTGGCTCTCTTTAGGAGCCAGTGTGTTCTTTTAGACACAATCTATGTATATGTATATGTATATGTATATGGTTCATAAAAAATTTTCAATTTGGGAGGTTTGTTATTCTAATACCAATTTCTTACTGGTGTGTACTTTTCAGCTGCATAAGATAAATTGCAGTCACTTCTAAACTGGGTTTGGTCAGCATTTTATACATTAGCCCCCATATTAAATATTTTCCTACTGAGATATGCAATTATTTCTACTTCTATCTAGAAAAAAATACTTATTGTATTTTTTAAATTATTTGTATATCTTTAAGTGGTTGTACAAAGGAGTTTTTGTATAACAAAGCAGTTTATGAATACATTATATCATGATCAATGTCACATCTTTCAAAGCTTTGCTTTTTTTCCTAACCAAACCCTCTATTGATAGTTAAGGATTTTGTTAAGATTCATGAATATTCATTTGATAACCACATATTTGTTCTGAGTTTAAACCAAATTTTAAGAAGAAAGGAGACAAACAAGAAACATAGCATTTAAAATAACTGCCATTATAGCCTTCAAAAAGTAACAATCGTACAGCCTGAAAGAACTATACAATGATTGTCACAAATCACTAACAATAATCATTCTGAAAATTTCTTCATGAGCAGAGAAGGTGTAAGAGAAAAGTGTTTTCACAAATCACATTTTAAAGCATAATTGGTGCTCCAATTGTTAGTTTCTGTTTTTGCAACTACTGTATTAAAGCTTCACAATATCTTCCAACATCTTAATAGTTATTTAAGCAGATGTTCCTTATTGTGCTGTGATTTTCTTCATAAGCAATCTGCCATAATGAAAAGAAAAATGAAGAAAACTTATTTAACACACTTTTAAGACTATTATTTTTTAAAGTATCTTTGACTAGAACCATGGTTGGTAAATAACAGGTTTCTACAGGAGTATTTAAAAATCTGTTTTCAATCTGTTCATGTCTCACCACAGTTGCTGTCAGATGCCATGGACTATTACTTTGGTCTCTTACTCTCTTTGTGAAAGCCAAATGAATTAAACTGAACAAATACGGCTAGTGAAATGTTGATGTATATCCATAGTCACTAATCTCAAAGGGCCCTTCGAGTTACTTAACTTCCATTGAATTCTTGTCTTCATTTTCTACAACATTTGTCTTCTTGAGATTAAGGTACTATTTCTGTATTTTCTGAATATTTATATTATTTTGAACTTAAAACTCAAAGCAGAAATGTAAAGTGTATAAACACATCTAATTTGTGTATCTATGGACCTGCAATTTAGGAAAGACCTCATCCTGGCATACATTAGGCAATTCAAGGTAACATGTCAGCAGCCATAACACTGCAAACACTCACAATATGTCTGTGACAAATCCTTATTACCTTCTTACTCCAGTGAGAATTAGTATTAAAGTTTTAAAGTAGCCACACCTTTGCTTTTTAAACTGCACACATACACACCTACATGATACTGTTATAGTTTGAACCTGAAATGCTCCCAACAGGTACATATTCCAAACTGGTGGAATGCTTGGGGCCCAGCTCCCATCATTGGAAATTCTTGGAAAGGGTGTGTTTTAAGGCTGGAAGTAGGTTGCTGGCCTCATGAATATGAAGTTGATTCTTAGTACCAGGTCTCTTTGTAATCCCAAACTACATTGCAGAGAAAAAGAAGTGTAATGTATGGGTATAGTAGCATGTACCAATCATCCTAGTAACAAAGGACAGTATAAATTAAAGGATCAGAACCCAATCTGGCCTAGACATAAAGCAAAGCCCTCTTCCAAAAATTACCACCATCACCAACTGCAAAAGAGACTGGAGGAATGTCTCAGGGGGTAATGTATTTGCTTAGTAAGCACGACTAAATATTCAGTACTAAAACCATAAGCTGGCAAGTTAGCTGAATGCTATAGTTTCCCTGTCCATATCCAATACTTGGGTTTGATTCACATCATTACAAAACAAAATTACCATGCGGTGTCTTAAATGTACATTTCTTGTGGTCTGGAAAGATAGTACACAAGGAAAATAGTTGTTCTCTTTAGACTACATTTGTTATTTTAGTGATGATTAAAGCAGAAAGAATTTAATTTTCATGCTGATTGAAAGTGGCGATTGCAGGGTATTTGTCTTTTAGGTCTTGATTTCTCAGAGATCAAAAAATAAATTTATTTCAGTTTGGAGACTTGGAACATTAACATGTATGAGTCCATTTCGATTTTGAATTAAGGTCCAGTGTAGGTATTAATTCCAGAAGGAGTGCCTTTAATATTACTACTTTTCTTTTGCAGTGCTAATTTTAAGGGATTTGCTACATTAGGTTTCTATCAAAATAAGTAGCTGTTAAAAGTATTATGAAAAAGGAAAGTAGAAACTTAGACTAGAAGGTGTAAACCAGAAAGACAGATAAATAAGTTAGGAAAATGACCAAAGCATTTTAACAACAAACATGATTTCCAGGTACAAGAGAGATTAAGATCAATTATAAAAATCTAGAAAACAGATATGACAAACAGACCATAACCAATTCCTGGAACAACCTGATGCCTCTCAACCAATCACAAATGGCCACCTGCTCAAATGGCCACCTGCATTCAAATAATGCACACATAAGCTCTAAGCAAGTATTCTTTCTCTCTAGATATCCTCAACTTCTGTATTTCACTTGATTCCTCTGGCTATTAAGTAGCCTGCCCATGTAGCAGACTGCGGTCTTCTGGTGTTCTTTCAGTGATGACTACAATTTTGAAGTCAAACTATAAATAACGCCAATAAAGGATTACAAAAATAAATATGTTGTAATATCATCACTTTACAAATCTATCATAAGTTTTGGAAGAAATCTCAATCATTTTATTTATATTAAATACCTTAATCCAAATCTCTATCTATATCATCTCTATCTACATCTATGTCTATGTCACTATCTATCTCGGTGTCTGTATCTGTATCTGTATCTCTATATACAAATTCTGTATATGCATATAAGCTTATATGCATATATTTACAGTCATGAATATGGAAAAGGACAAAAAGGATAATTGAAATTTAATAGGGAGAAAAATTTATCCTTTTACTTTGTCCACCCAGTAGTGCACTAATGGGCTTTAAGGAGGCAGTCTTGCCCATGTGCCTTCTGAGCTCCTGAATCCAGATGAAACGTGGAAGAATTTGTTAGCAAAGAATTGTGCTCGTCTCCTTTGACTAGGCTGCAGCTCTTGAGGGGCTAACACAATAATTTGTATTTTTGAACTCTACCACCAAATGCAAAACCATTAATGTAGTGTCCTTCTCTGAAAATATTCAGAAAAAAAAAAAAAGAACAAGCCCTGGCCACAATGAGAAGAAGAGAGCCTGTGGACTCAACCACATATACTGAAGAGAAGATAGAGAATAGACACACTGAGAAATAATAGCTTTGAAAAACTCCCATGTATATCAGGAAATTCATGCACCTTCACAAAAGAGAACAGGCTTAGAAATTCAATGCCGAAAACAGTGAAAATACACAGGTAGCAAAAGGAAAGAATGAAGTTTGGAAATATAAACTAGAAAAAGATTGACAGGAGGGCATACCAATGAAAGTACAGATTAGTTCTTTGAAAACTTTTCATCTAGATTGGGTAATACAAAGGATAGATTAAAATTAATCAGAAGTTTGTGAGATCACAAACTTTATCAAGAATAATAAATTATATAATTCTACTACATAAAGTTTTGTGCAAGAAATTGTGTCAGGCACAATTTCAAAGAAATCTCCCCCAAAAGATTTTGAATATCTCAACAAAATAGTAACATGTAATGTCATGAAATCAGTAATCAAACATCATCCAATAAAGGGAAAATAATTCCAAGATCAGATAGTATCACCAGTGATTTCAACTATATATCTAAAGATAGTTTGATGGCAATTCTTTTCAAATTCTTTCTTAACACAGAAAAATATGTAAGATTAACAATAGTTCCTTATTTAATTGGTTCAAGATCTCCTTCTGTGATGATGAATGAAACAGAAAAATATTGTAAATATACCTAATGTCACTGAGTTGTGTACATTACAGTGATTTAAGTAATCAATTTTAATCTAGATATATGTTATGATAATAACATATTTTTGTTCGAGTTTAATTCTAATAATTTTATTTCTTTTTAAAAACTTATATTTTGAAATATGTGTGACATTAATTTTATACTACTTGATTTTTTCTTTTTTTGGGGGGTAACATTAATGCTTTATTGCACAATGGAAAATGCATAACACATACAGATTGGGTGGAGAGATATATAATAAATTGCAGAACATGAATAAAACAAACACAATGTACCTTGCCCTATTTAGATAAGAAACAACATAAAACTGGTGCTTTCCCTATTAGCATTCCTGTTCCAACTCCTGCTGTGATTTTTCTGTTAAAGTCCACCTTCTCCTTTCTGGTAGTACAAGATTTTTTTCACTCTCTGATAGACAAATATTATTATTATTATTATTAAGATGCTATCATTATGGTGAGGTGTATATAATGGCAAAATTATTTGTATTTATATATTCATTTTTACCTTTTTTATCTGATCCTGTTCTTTTTTTATTTTTTATTTTATTTTTTTCATAAATTTTTTATTGTAATTAATAGAAGGGTTACATGATATTTGCCAGATAGAAGGTGCATTAATTCACATACTTTGATACCCTTTCACATATTGATATTTCCTTACTTTATTTTTGCCCACCAAGAACTAACTTTCTAAGAGATGAGTATAATCCTGGAAACTCAGGAGGCTAACATCTGAGGATTGTAGCTTAAGCCAACCCAGGCAGGAAAGTTCATGAGATTCTATCCCTAATTAATCAACCAAATATGCTGGAAAAAGAGCTATGGATCAAGTGGAAGAATTCTAGCTTTGAGCCAAAAATTGCTGAGGGACAACACTCAAGCCCTGAGAGTAGTACACAAACTAACTAACAAACCAACGAATATTTTCCCTATTCTCAATGATAATCCGAATTTCTAAACACGTTTCTTTTTTATCTGACTATGGACAATAATAGCTGCCATTACATTGCTTGCTTTTCGCTTGCTCTGTTGTTGTGGTTATTGTGAATAAATATCTGGGAAAAGGGTTCTGTATTTGTGAGGAATCTCTGCAACTAAAGTGAAGTTTTGTTGCTTTAGAAAATAATTGCCAATTTTTCTGAAATACTGACAATATGCATCTAACCTCATGGGACTACTTCAGAGTACATTTCCTCTTGCAATGTTTAGACTGAATATGTAATGTGAATTGGTCCACAAATCCAGCCTGTGTTTAGAATTCTGAAACTCAAAGCTGAGATATGCTGCAAGTTTTTTTGTTGTTGTTGTTAATACATTCTTGCCTTAAACGATCACTATTTTATTTAGTTTTCCAAGTTCACTTTTCACAGAGATAGTTACCCTTCTGTCCTAGGTTTACTTTGTGGTCCCTGATCTGATCTCTCACTTTGTGCAGGTTTTTGGCACCTGTGTATTATTAAAATCAAAGCGCTATATTAAGGAAGCTACAAGTTTTCCCAGGGAAGCCAAGGATTTTGTTTTACTTATTACTCCAGATTTATGCACCTTATTTGTTCCCTGCCTCTAAGGATTACTTTTACTTTATTGCCAGCTGAGACATGAATTTTAAACTCTTTCTTTTAAAAATTATACTGAATATTTTCCAGCATTTTAGCAGGAGGATGATTTAGGGTGTTCATGTTGCTAAAGAATATACCCACATCTATTATTTTTGTCCAGAGACATAGGTCATAATATGATTATCATTGTTGAAATTAAATTAATCATGAAAACAAAAAGCACCATGTCTCCTTCTCAATCAATCTGTGGTGATCATGAGTATTTCTACCAAATATCTTACATCTCTCATTGTCATAAAGAAATTGGAAATGCTTTCCATCAGTTTGAAGGTGGAATTATCTGTGTTAATTTATCTGATTACTGAACTGAGAGAGAATATGAAATGTATTGCCTCTGTCTATAAAATTTAGGAACTAAGGAATGATTCAAAACCCAAACCTACTTCATGATGTAAGCATAGATGAAGAGTCAGCATTTGCTGGTTTTGTTCCCTGTATTACTGACCAGAGTCAGCCACCACTACCCCTCCCAGCCCACGTCAGATTGTTGACCTGCATTAGATTAACTTTATTATCTTGAATTAGAGGTTTGGAAGAATTACTCATAATCATAGTGCAGCTTATACTTTTCAATAGGGCATACTCTCAAATTTTACTACTTTGTAAGTGGAATGTAAAGCCATGTTTTTTGATGTTCCTGATACTAATAATAAAATAAGGACAGTATCCTACATGCCCTACCACTGAAAACTAACAACAAAAAGATCACCTGGGTCTACTGAGTTTTTGTTAAAATTACATTCTGATTGTAATGGAAATGGGATTATAGTTTTCTTTTTTCATGTGTGTGTGTGTGTGTGTGTGTGTGTGTGTGTGTGTTTGTGTGTATGAGAGAGAGAGAGAGAGAGAGAAAGGGAAAGTGTTTGATTTCAGTACTAACTGACATCTGTCAACATACAACAAATTTAGAGCCATTTGTTAGCAGCTTGCACTATATAATTTTAGCTTCTTAGGAGATGAGAGCCAGAGGATACATGTTCAAACCCACTGGAGTCAGAAAATACATTAAACTTGATTTCTAAAACAACCAACAAAAATAATTCCTTCTGACTCTAGTTAAAAGGATCAATCATAAGATCTTTCTCATAATGAATCATCACCATGACATAAGAGAGCAAGCCAGAAAATACAAGAATCCTTTTAATCAGAATCTTCTTGATAAGTAAGTTTTTTTTTAATTAATTCTTAAGGTTGACTTAAGATCTCACACTTGTTCAGCAGGAGCTCAGGGACTCTTCCATCTATAATGACATAAATATAATTGTTGATTATATGTTTATTATATGATAGTTTATTTTACACATATATATATATAGTGTTGTTCCATTTAACAATTATAAACACTTGGCATAATGGAGTATTCCAGTAATCTCAAGTATATTGAAAAACATAAGCAGAAGGATTGTGGTCCAAATTTGACTAAGGCAAAAAGACCATCATTGAAAAATGAAGAAATCAAAAATAGCAGAGCATTTGTCTACAAACTATATATCCTTAGTTCCAAACCTAGGACTGAGGGAATTCTATCTGAATATAGACAAGTTTCTTTTGAATAATACTTCCAAATATGTTTTGAAGTTTATTTTGACTTGAACCTCTAATTCTTTCATTTTATATCTGTTTGCTTCTAGAGGATAATATATAAATATGTAGGCAATTCTGTAAGACTATAATAATCTTAATTTTAAAAAGTGGAAAACAATTAAAAACATGGTTACATGGAGCATCCAGTTAGTCTTTTTTAATTGTATGCAATGAATTACATGTTGATCACTTCATTAATTCATTTACTGGGATATTTTCAAATTTCTGATTTCATGTTATTTTAGTAATTAATGATTTTAAGATAGGTTTAGAAATAGAATCTTTACATTTTCACAATCTTTTCATTTGCCAATCATTTTTATACTCTAGAAATCTCTCAACCACATAGGCATGAGTTCATGATTAATATGTATGAACTATAATTCTTCAACATACATTGTTTATCCAGGGTCATAAGTTGAAAGCTACAAGGTACAACTCAGACAAATAAGATCTATTTGCAACTAATTTTACAGCTGGACATTTTTCCTATTATTAATTTTATTCATAACAAGCCCTTTTCATTGTTAGGAGAAAAAAAATTAGTACCTCACACCCATTCTCATTCTTAACTGGATCTCCATCTTGGATCATCTTGCTCTTAGTATATGGAGTAACAGTGGAAGAATAGCAATAGATTTTCAGAAATAAGTAGGAATTTTTTACTTTTACTGAACAGCTGCATGTCATGTCACCAAAAAGATAGTCAAGAATAACAAAGGATATATACGAAACAGAAACAGGACCAAAGAGAACTGCTTGACATGTACAAAACCCTGGTTCAATATCCAACATACACATACACACAAAGAGCAAAAAGCTAAAAAAATAGAAAAAAGGAGTTTGTGACATGAAGTTTCTGAAACAAAATATTACTGTGTCACTTTCTTTTTCCATTGAAAGTGATATCTTCGAAGCCTCTTTTCCAGTAGCTTGTTCTTGGTTAAAAACAAAAAACAAAAAACAAAACAACAACAACAAAAAAAAACACCTTGCTTTCACACAAAGGGATAGAATGGCCTCAGTGGTGATCATAGTCCATGTGTGTAACTGCAGCCAACGCCAGTGTATGGGAAAGTTGTGAATAATAGAAATGCATGTTCTCACAGCTGTGAAGTCTAGGAAGATCAAGAGATCAAGCCACTTAATTGAAGAGTGCCGTTTGCCTATAGCTTACATGGTGGAATTTAAAAAGTCTACCTGCTAGATACTATGTGAAGCATATTCATAGCACCTCTGTTCTTTTTACAAAGAAGAAGCTCTCAAGACCTAATCACGCAGTGTTTGTTCTGTTTCTTAGTCACCTGAATATGAAAAGGGATACATTCAAATCATGTGAATTGTGATTTAGATGGACTGAAAAAAAATTCTTTGAAAGTCTTCAATATATTCTGTTTTGGTAAGAACACAGCTTTAATTCTGTTCCTCTTCTTTTATTGGCAAAATTTCTGTTCTACAGTGGCATTTCCTCATATTATTTTAAGAGGGCACAATTTACTCACTCCTATTGCCAAGACTTAAGATGCCAGATGGCTTTATCAGTTAACATGCTCTTGAACAACTCCTCTCCAGGAAGAGTGGCTACTAAAGGAACTTAAACACTTGGGCTTAATCTGAAAGAGGTGAGGACTACTTTGGATTCCTACCAACTCCCTGAGGAATTTCTGTTTCTTTGGCTTGTTATGGGTAAAAGACATTCTTGACTAGAAAATATCCTGCAGCTATTCTGGATTTCTGCTTCATGTGTCCACCAAACCCCTGGGTTTTAACAGGATCCTCTCTATGTGAAGTGAAAGGAATGGCTAATTATTCATGCAAGACTTCTGAAAGGATTTCCAAAACAGATGATATATGAGCTGTTTTGCTTTATTGATACTATGAATTGCAACATGCTGCATAAAAAAGAGTAAGAGAAGAAATTTTACGGTAAAGAAAAGAAAATCTACAAAATCATGTTATTTTCTTATTCAAAACCTAATCTAAAAGGTCCCCTTGAATGTTGTATTTATGCTACTTATCAGAGAATTTATATAACCTAGCAAAGAGTTCTCATTGTATCACGGCATTAAAACAAATTTATACACTGAAATCATTATGAAGCTTTCTGCAATGCCTTCTCAGAATAAACAGAATCCACTCATTCACATGAGATTTACCTCACTATTATGCACTTTAAAAGAAGGAGGTTGGGCCTCCAAATACATCTAGAAATAAAGATTCAATGAACTCTCTGAATATTCTCACTTTAGGCCTCAGTGACCTCTTAAATGCCAGGGTCTGATCCTCGGCCAGAGGATTTAGGATTCTTTCCAAATCTGCTGGTTTTGGTCCAGCAGATTATTTAGGAAATTCTCTCACTGGTCATGATCTACCTGAAAAATCCATCCATTTTGCCTTGAAGTCTGTCATACTATTGAGATATATAGTAACAGTCTAAATGCTAAGTATTTTAGACTTGGATTTAAATTTTTATGCCCTTTGTCACTCCTGCAACATGTCCTTACCAGCTGCTTATTTCACAGGGCCCATGAAATAATGAAAATCAGGAGAAAGTTCTGTCATCCCATTTTCATTTTGTATCTACTTTTGTTCTAAGCCATTCACTTTGCAGTCACTTCTGAATCCTGGAAAGAACAATACCAAGTTTAAGAAAATAACACATAAGGAGAGGTAGATCCTTGCAAGTCAGGGACCTCCCCCAACTACTACCACCTAAAAAATAGAGATGGCCCTGGAGCAGGAGAAATCACCTCATGGGCATCAGACTTTTCCCATCAGAAATGACAGAGGAAACAACTGCTTCAGAACTCAGGAGAACTAGAGCTCAAATACTGATCAGTCAGGCAACAACTCTATGTAGGACTATTTAACCATGCATAACTTTCTTGCTCCTAACCAGTTCTTCACCTGTTCAAACATGTAGCTTGTCTCTGAAACCTGAAGACGATTGAAGATGAGTTGAAGTGCCAACCTCACCTCTTCTCATGGCTTGTTCTTGCTGTCTTCAAATCTACTCTCTCAGCTCTTCAGCATTATCATTACTTTTTTAGCTTGGTGTATAAGGGTGAGTAGATAGACCTGACTTTTGAGATCTCAAGAATTTTGCTCTACAAAATTTAATTGAGTTAAGTAAAACCAGAGCATAAGTTTAATTGTAGCATAAAAAATACAACTTCATAGCTGGTCAACTTTCTGTAGTGCAAAAACTGTGACTGTCAACAGTAAAAAATAGTATCCCTTGTTTGGTTCCAATAAACTTTATTAATAAAATTGTGAGATTTGACCATTGTTAGATAAATAATATTCTATACTTATTCATTTCAAGTTTCAGAATCAGTTGGACTCACATAATATAACAGAGTTAAGTTCGTAAATGTCATCCCAACATGTTTACATCCCTTAGAACATTATTTTCATTATTACTAGTTATATTATCATAATCATTATTTATGAGTTTCTCTCTCTCTCTCTCTCTCTCTCTCTCTCTCTCTCTCTCTCTCTCTCTCTCTCTCTTACACACACACACACACACACACACACGCACGCACTCCCTTTTGCTATTTCTGTGTTACAGATGCATGGCTAATTTTTCTCCCTCAATTGTGCAGCTAAGGTTAATTTCTATGTGCATTTGAGAACAGTTAATGTTGTGGGAACTCAGGCAACCAGAAGAATGATAAAGTTTATGGATATTAATAAATAATAGTGTAATGTACTGTTGCTTCTCTCTGAGGCAGCAACACGGGAATGGGGAGGGACACACAGGGCCAGCCTGTAGTCCCCCGGGAGCTGAGCGAAATGGTAAGTATCGATGACCCAGCCCTCCCCCAATTACCGAGGAAGAAAAAACCATGCAGAGTCAGAAGCCGTGTTAACCATGAAAGCGCATCAGATCTCTCTGCTGATCTCTGCTGATCTGATCTGCTGTTCTCTCATGCTCTCCCTTTATTGCATCAGACAATAAGTTATATACTGTTGGGGTAAGAGAAGGTGGGAACTGGGAAGCTAGCCAATAGGAAGAGGGCCTCTGTGCTACCACTAAGGGTCTGGGTGGGGCTTTCAGGTACTGGGCAAGACAGGTGCAGGAAAGCGAGTGAGACCTACGCTGCTTCGAGACCCGGGAAGCTGCGGGGAGTTCAATCGAGTCACGTACACAGAGATGCCTTAAGAGAGGTATGCAAAGGAGTGAATGCCTGGCCAAAGCCCTTTAATTGCAACTGAGCCAGAATCAGGCCTCAGAGATGGAGGTCAGGCCCCAACAATGTACAATTTATAAGCATTTGTCATGTGACAAACACTAATCATGTGTTTACATATAAAACACATTAAGTTCTAGAATAGTAACATAAGTATTATCTTGTCTACCAAAAGAAGGAATTAAAACAGATGTATTAATTAAATAACCTTCCATGTTCAAACAGCTGACAAATGGTAGAGCCAACACACAAAACCAAGTAATACAGTTCTAGAGTCAACATTCTTAACAATTGCACTCTCTCGAAGATGCTGATAGAGTGAGGAATATGACTTTAGGAGATGCTCACATTGAGTAAGCAATAATGAAACTAGGAAATGAAACTTAAGATCCCTTGCAAATGATTTAATTACAAGATTATTTTGGGAATGGAGAATATTTATTGACTAGTGATTTTCAAATTATTTTGTAAGCAGGTTTGTAAGAACTTTGAAGTATATTTCTCAAAGATACTTGTTTCTTATTAGGGAATTCTAACCACAATCTTAGTTTTAAATATAATTTATAGCTCATCAGTGTTATTCAACATGTATGTACAATGCCATTATTTGTATTTAGATTATTACTGAATAGGTCCCTCTGAGGGAGTTCTGCTTTAAAACCAATTCTTAGGCACAGATGTGATGTCTCATAAGGAACACATACTTAAATTACAGATCTGCTGTTATTTTTTCACATTTAGCCAGGTACTACAATTATATTTCTGGTGACCAAATTTGGCAGCTTTCTTTCTATGAAAATGTAGAACACTCTTCCCAGAAAGAAGTTCAAAAAAGAAACTTTTGTATTTCACAAGATGTCTTGCACATTTGACATACGAAGATAAACTTTTTCTAGAGTTTGACAGGTGGTCTTAGTTCCTTGTCATAGTTCACAAGGGGATTAATCAGAGTCACAGGTCCAGAGGAAGAAAGAAAATCTTTTTCTTCTTTCTGGGCTCTCAGCTGGAACTCAGTAACAAAACACAGGTTAGTGAAAATATGTACAAGTCTGTTCACATGGGAGGAAACTCACATGAGAGTGACTCAAAGATCTTAGTTTATATTATTCAGAGCAAAATTATCAATAATTGAACATTGTACAATTCAAAGAATTGGATGGACCTCCAACTAAAAGAGGCTCAGGGAATTCAGCCATTAAACAATGGCAAACAGTGTTTAGATAGAAAGAAATGGAAGTGAGGGTCCAAAATCATTTTGATTGGTTACAGCTCAGACTGCCTTATTTGGACAAGGTCCAACACACTGGTTGAAATTTGGCATCTGCAATTGATTGAGACTTACTCCTTGTTCAAAAGTAAACTCTCAGGTGCAATTTTCTCTTAGCCTTACCTCCTGAGCTAAGTGGCAGTAGAGACTCAAAGTAGGAGCCAAATTTAGTTTTACAATATACTGATTTAGACTAAAGTAAGGGTTCCTATGTAAGGAAGACAAGTTGTGGAGAGGCATCTAGAGAAAGCATAGCAGACAAGGGTCTGCCATGACAGAAAGGGTCTTTCCATTGACAGAAATTCCTTAGAATTTTTAAATCATCCTATTCTTCTTAGTACAAAGACACCATTATAACTGGACATTTCAAAGGGGAAATTCATATTCTGTCTTCAGATTGTGTAGTTTTTCAAAGTAATCAAGCTAAAGGAATTGCTGTGGTAAGATGATATATAGAGAAGGGACATATTGTAGGCATCTCCACTGTCAATACTACCGGAAATAAGCTGATATAATATCACAACACCAGTTCATAAGGATTGGTCTATTTCTGGGGCCAGGATGTCTATCCCTAGTGGCACAATATGGAAACATTTTGCTGACCTCTGCAGAGAGTGCTTCAATGACAACTCAATCAAGGTGTACATAAGCACCTGGAAATGACATGTTTCACAAAGCAAAGGTCATGAGAGTAAAATGGGGACTTCAGGAGAGTGAAAGGAGGGTGAAGGAGGAAAGAGGGATAAAGTAATATAGGGTATATATGATCCAAGTGCTATATCTATATGTGTGTATATGTATATATGTATGGAAATACTATAATGAAGCTACTTCCCACTTGAGCTTTAATATACCTTAATAAAAAATATGATGTTATATTTCAGGCAATAGTCTTGTAATGTAATGCAAATGTCTTGCAATGTTACGTCTTTACCAAAATCTCTTAATTTTGCTAGTTCATGTAATTCCAATCTTCTAGTATGATTTATTTTAAAAAAATAAATCTACTTAACTAGCTGTTGAAACTGAATTGTTACAATTTCTTATCCATTGGGATTTTGCTTATATGCTCCTTTAATTCTTTCTCCTTTTGCTTTCTGTATTTTAAAACTTTACATCTGTGTTATTATTAGGCACAAACACATTTGTGATTATTGTGTATTGCTGAGAAAGTGACCTTTTAACCGGTATGGAATGTTTTCTATCTTTGGTGATTTTGAAATCCACTTTATCTAACAGTAAAATACTCTACCACTTTAGCCATTTCCTCTAGTTTTGTTTTTAGAAATTTTTTCCCCAGCTAGCATGTCACACTTTTGTCCAATTTGGCTTAGAACCACGACTTCTTCAATAACTCTTATTATAGGAATGAACCACCATGCCCACATCCAGCCTTCTTCTGTTTAGTACTTCTACAGTTTATCATTTTGTTTCATCTATTCTCCACTGGTCTCTGTCTTTATCCTAGATTACCTAGCTATTGGACAGGTGGGGCTTGTCTTCTTACCCATTTAGCAAGTGCTGGGGTTTAATGGAAGACACTGTAGAAAATACTTCAGCTTGGTGTGTACTGCATCTATTCCATCAGCTTCTCTACTCGTTCATCCCTCAGACCTTCTATTGTGTATTTTAGCCTATCAACACAGATCGTTCATGTCCTTGTGTGTAAAAATACACAAGATCTCCTATCAGCCTAGACAACCTTTCCATGAGGGCTAGAAGAGAGACGAAATACTTGCATTATTGAAAATGCACCAAGTCAGAATTTGATGGATTACTGATGGCCAAGAAAATGAAGGAGAGGAAAAGTCTCGTGTTTCCTTTGCAGCCAGACAGAGCACAGGTTAGCCACAGGATAAAGAAGAATTTTAAGTAAGTTAACCTTGGGTTAGTATAGCTCCTATAACTGGCGTGGCAAGGTCTGATGTTGGTCATTCTTTCTGCTCTAACTAGGGCTGCTGTAAGTGATTCTTCTGGCACTGCCCTTTGGCTGTGTGAGGCCGGGGGAGAAGAGAGGCTGCCAAGCCTCCTGAGATGAGGCTGAGCCTGGAGGAGCTCGCGCCCTGTCCACGCTCCCGCGCTCAGAAACCTGGACGTCACAGCTCGCTCGAGGCCTCACTGATCGTTGCTCATTCGCTGTGCCCGCGACTCCCGGAGTTGGCGGGAAACGGAAATCTCAGAGCCCAGGACTCTGACCACAGAGCTCAGACGCCTCTGGACGTTCACCATGGGCGCCTCTCTTGGCAAAACGGATCTGTTCCTGCGGGCGGACATTCCGGCCCAGAAGGGGCTTGGGAGTGGCGCCCCTGCTGCCTCCAGGCGGCCCTCGCCCTCCAAGAGCCTCCCCCTGCTCTCCTGGCTCCCCATCCCTCTTCTGAGAGCCAGCAAGAGGGCATCCCGCGGGCAGCCTGCCACTCCCTCCAGGCCTTTCCTCACCTCGCCTCGCAGACGCTATCTGCTCCAGCAGGCCCGCCATTCCCTCTTGGCCCCGCTGGCCGCTGTGTGCTGGAACAGCCGGCAAATGAAGGCTCTCAGCAGGAGGCTGAGCAGCGGGGTGACCCCGAGGGCCCCCCCTCAGAAGGGCAGACCATGGCCACCTCCAGCGCAGGAGCAGACCACCGGCTCCTCTGCACGGCCTGCGCCCTCCAGGGACGCCCCAGACTCCGGGGCAGAGGAGCCACTGGCCAAGCTCCTCCAAGACAAAGACACCAAGACCATAGCTGGAGGAGAGCAGGGCTCCGCCTCCGGCCCAGGACACAAGAGACGACTCCTGGAGGGCATCTGGGATGGAGAGCCATCGCGGAGGCCCGCGTCCTTGGAGAGAGGTCTTGCGGCCCAGGGCTCCCACCAGCCCTTGGAGGAGCGATCGCACCCATCTTCTGAGGGGTACCCGACCTGCGGGCGCACCGGGGACAAGCCAGGCTCCAGCCAGAACGGCCTGGCCTGTCAGTCTGGCTTGGCAAGAACCATGGCCCAGCCATGCAAGAGGCCAGGTCCTGTCTCCCTGTCCCAAACCAAGAAAGCCAGGGAAGAGGCGCCTCCTGGTCACCCCAGTTCTTCTGCCGCTGCACCGGCCCCGGACACCCAGGCCCCCACGGCCTTGCATGGAGAGGCCTCTGACAAAGCCCGAGGGTCCCCTGCCATCTCCCGCCGCGCCCAGCGCAGAGTCCGGTTTAGGATCGACAACCAGCAGCCTTCTGCCTGCGCCAGGCCCGGGCCCCCGTTCCCAGCTCTACCCGAGGGCCTCAGCTCCTGGTCACCGAGCGCCTCCAACACCTCCAGGGCCACCTCCAGCTCCACCCAGGCTGCAGCCACCAGACCTGCTGTGGGAATCGTGGGGTCCCCGACCTCGAGGTGGCTGTCAAGCACCTACACGGGGGCCGCTGTGGAGCTGGCCGCACACTCAGGCTCACAGCCTGATCCGAGGGAATCCACTACCGCCACTTCTACCCCTCCTCGGGGCATCTTTGGGGCCCCCCTGGACTTCGCTGCCGGCTGCCCTGGGTCTCTGGACTGTCAAGGCCATCTCTGCAAGCCTCGGGCCTCGCCCAGCTCGGTAGCAGCCACCTGTTCCAGCTCCACTGGCGTCCCCAGCCCGCTCAGCCCGTCGCCTGCCTCTGCCAGCAGAGAGGCCAGCTTGACCTCCAACCGCACCGCCAGGCCTGCCTTCCTATTCCCCTTTGCCTCCCGCAACAAGCCGGCTCTCCGCGTCCATCCGAGAGTCCGCACCAAGCTCGCCTTTGAGGACAAGCCGGTCCTGGCGGCCAGCTTTGGCTGTTCCCTGATGCTAAGAAAGCCTGAGGCCGCACACACACCGGCTGAGCAGGGGCCAGCTCCAGCACCGGGCCAGGCGGCCTTGGGCGGCCCAGGGTGGGCCACTTTGGGTGGTCAGGAAGGCCCCACCTCCACCTTCCAGGCTCCTGGCCACACCCAGGCCTCTCTGAGCCACCGCAGCACCTCTGGCTGTGGGGTCTTCTCTCAGGCCACCACCCGCACCTCCACCATTAGCACCAGGATTGCCAGCTTGTCTCAGGGCCTTTTTTCATCTGGTGGCTTGGCGGCCTCCACTATGGCCGCCCCAAACACCAGCTCCTCTTCTGGAGCATTCCGCTTCCCAGCCTCCATGTGCGTCGGCCATGGACCGCAGCCGCCTCTGCTGTGGAGCCTCCTCAGATCCAGTCAAGGCTCCAGGGCATTTGGGCCTTCGGGTGCAGCAGCCCCAGTCCTTGTCACCGGCGTGGCTCCACAGGGACTGGAAGCCCCGTGGCAGTACACTAGCAAAAAATAATCCCTGTCCCCTCCATTCCCTTCCCCCAAACAACCATCCCTTCCCTGAATCCGGACCTTGCACACCGCTAGGAAGAGCCTCGGGCACTCGGTGGAGTTGCACAAAGCCAGCTCAGCCTGGATCTCCGACTGCAGCTGGCTGGATTGGAAGTTGGCAGCCTGTGTCCTGTCTCTTCTGGAGGAAGTGGGCACCTCGAGAGTGAGCAGGAGGTCACAGGACAGAAGCAGCCGGATCCCTGACTTCATCCATCACCCAGGTGAGGCCGGGGAACGGAAGGAGCATGTGAGCACAGCGTTCACTGGCTCTCCAGCGTCTTTGTGCAGCGATGAACATAGCTAATGGTCCTTTCCACCTTCTCTGGGAAGTTTTGCTGGAGGTTAGGTTTCTGCTGTACATTTTATGGAATGAGATAAATGGGTCATTCCTAATCTTTACCTACTTGCAGTTGACTGCAAGAAGTGGTTCTCTTCCTTTGCCTCTTTTAGGGATACAAATTCCCCATTTCTCACTGTTTTATCCTCATATATCTCATATTGCATCTACCCCTGGTAATGACCATGAATCTCTGCTTTCTCCTGAATGCCTTCTGTGTGTTCATCTCCAGGCCCCTCTACCAGTTCAGAAGATAAAGGTTACTTGGTGGCTGGAGACATCCTGGCTGATCCAGGAAGAGATCTTCCCTCCAGGACAGAAGTTTTGGGTGCAAGAGGAATCCCATGGGCTGCTTTCAGTTCTTCATCTTTATTCAGCTACCTGCCACCAACCAGATGACATCAGCATCTTCTGTGGGATTGGATGGTTCAAGCCTTGTCCTGTAGCACTGTGGGACGCTCCTTTGAAAAAGAGCACAATGGTATGTGTGGAGTTGGCAGGGCCAGATCAAAGTGTGTTCCAACCCCTAGGCTTTGCTAATTGAATGTGGAAATCAGTGCCACATAGTGGTCACAACGTTGGCTCCTGCATTTCGGAAAGATGTTTTGACTCTTATGGGCTGATAACCAGATCTAATGCTGCTGAGGAAACAGAGACTTCCCCAACCCTTTACCTGCTTACATACAATGGGTGATTGAGAGTTCCCAGGGTGCAATCAGTAGTGCAGGACTGATGAACTTTGAAAGGTAGACCTTAGGTTTCATATCCTCTTCACTGTAACCCTCACAGATATTGGTTATCTTATTCTTTTGCATTTACATATTTTAAAACTTGCATACCTTGCTATTATTATAAGTAATTGCACTGTATTGGAAATCAGAGTACAGTAGATTTCAAATGCTCTTGTTCTTAACCCTAGATATGTTTTTACAATTCTTTCATATTGGCACTACTTTATGATTTACCTACTTTTTAAATAATTATTAGAAGTTAATCATTTGATTTAAATTTTTGCAAGTCCTGAGGCTTGGACTCAGGGGCTGAACAATGTCCTTGGGCTTTTTCAAGGCTAGAGCTCTACCCTCAAGACACACCACCACTTTTTCTGTGCATCTGGTACTGAGGAATCAAATCCAGGTCTTCCTACATGATATGCAAACCTGAATCACTAGGCCAAACACTGACCCACTAAGTTAATCATTTGTATCAGAGTCATATCTCACATTTGTTTTCAATTGTAGATATTTGCTATGATATTCTTTCTTTTTTAAAAATTTATTTATTTTTATTGTCAGGGTAATGGATAGAGGGGTTACAGTTACATTCACCAGGTGCATTATTTCTCACACACTGATAGCCCTTCTCATGTTTTTGTCCCCATTTCCCTGCCCTCACGCCCCTCCCAATCATCTTGTTTTCTCCCCTTCTCTTTCCTATTTCAAATAAACAAATAAATGTATATACAATGTGGCAGGTAACAAAGATACATAGCAATATGAGATTAACCAAAGGGCAGAAAAAGAGAAGAAAAATAACATAGTACATTAGGAACAACAATCACACAAGATAAAGCTCTTGTTTCCATATCTTAGAGATCCTCTCATTTAGCCTCATCATATATGACCTGAGTATCTAGGTTTTGAGCTATTGTTTTTTTCCATATCCTAGAATTATATTGTATATATGTTTTTTATTTCAATACACAGAGGGGTTACAGTTATATTCGCCAGATAGAGGGTGCATTACTTCTCACATATTGATATCCCTTCTTAGGTTTTTGTCCCCATTTCCCTCCCCTCTTCATTTTTCCCCTCCTGTTTCAAATGAACAGGTAAACATCTATATAATATGCCAGGTAATAATATGTGATTAACCAAAGGCAACACAAGAGAAGGGAGAAAAACATAATATACAAAGAGTAACAGTCACTTATAATTAAGCTCTTGTTTCCATGTCCATTATTGGCCTCATCCTATATGGCCTTATGTGTCTAGGGTTTGAGCTATTCTTTTTTTTTTTTTTTTTTTTTTTTTTTGCCAGTCCTGGGCGTGAGCTCAGGGCCTGAGCACTGTCCTTGGACTTTCTCAAGGCTAGAGCTCTACCACTTGAACCTCAGCACCACTTCTGGCTTTTTTCTATGTATGTGGTACAGAGGAATCGAACCCGAGTCTTCGTGAATGCTAGGCAAGCACTTTAACCACTAGGCCAAACTCCCGGCCCCTGAGCTATTCTTTTGCAGTGGTTCTCTCTCTTTTTTTGTGTGGTTGTCTGGTTTATAAGTAAATATTTTGTCTTGGAAAGTAGACTCTAGGTTTCATAGCTCCCATCTCAACTCTACAAACTTATTACAGTATTCTTTTACTTTGAGAGCATTTTAAGTTATTTTCTTACTATTCTATGCATACCCTTTGTGTTGGAAGGCAGACTTTAGATATCATACCTCCTTCCTTATGAATCTTGGATAATTATTACAACATTCAATATTTTACAATATGTTTACCATATTAAAATATTTTTTTTTGGCCAGTCCTGGGCTTGAGTTCAGGGCCTGAGCACTGTCCTCGGACTTTCTCAAGGCTAGAGCTCTACCGCTTGAGCCTCAGCACCACTTCCGGCTTTTTTCTATGTATGTGGTACCGACCAATCGAACCCAAGTCTTCGTGAATGCTAGGCAAGCACTTTACCACTAGGCCAAACTCTCGGCCCATATTACAATATTTTAAAGGCTTGTATCCTATTTACAATTTATAGGTGCGTCCTTTGGGTGTTAGAAGTCGGATAAACTGCCTAGACCACTGCCTAGACCACTCGTTCTCAGCTCTAGATACCTGTGTGGTCTGCAGGAATTGGGCACCTTGAAAAGGTGCAGGTCACAGAACAAAAGCAGCTACATGTGTTTGGTTCAACAGTCAGCCAGGTGAGCCTAGGGAACCAATGGAGCAGTGGTTTACAGAGGTCCCTTGTTCTTCTGAGTCTCTGGGTAGAGTAGAACTTGGTTAGGTGGGTCTCCCCATTTTCTTAAGAGCTAGAAGGTGAGAGTCTTTGCTGGGGGTTTGGTGCCAGATGTATAGTTCATGGGGTGCGATAAATAGAGCATTGCTAAACTTTACCTGCTTGGATTGATTTTAAGAAGTGATTCTCTTCCTCTGGCTCCTTCAGTAATGTAATTTCCCCATATCTTGCTTCATTGTGTTCTCCATTGCATTTATTCCTTGGATACCAGTGAATCTTGCATTGATTTTTTTTTTTTTACCCAACAGGTGAAGCTCCGCTTTCTCGTGCACGAAGTCTGGGTGTTCATCTCCAGCCCTCACTGCCAGATCAGTATCTAGAGGACCTTTGGTGGCTCACAACATACGGGCAGAGCCAAATGGAGACTCTGTCTCAAGGACAGAAGCTGCTGCAGCAGGCAGGAGGTCATGAGATGCTTCCAGTTCTGCCTCTTAACCCTATCTGGATGGCATTTGCCTCACAGGGATTATAGGGTGCAAACCTTATCCTGTGGCACAGTGTGATACCCACATGTGCTGGTCCTTTGCATATAAGCTGAATGACATGTGTGGAGGCTTTGGGGCAGGTCCAGACTTAACTGTCTCCAGACTCCTAGGTTTGGTTAATTGCATGTGGAAACTCGGGCCATGTGATTGCCACGATGTGGCCCCTGAAGTTTGAAATGGCGTTTTGAATCTTTAAAAACCCTTGTATTCAACTCTATGTATTTCTAATATGAAGTTTTTGCATTGGAAATATTTTATCATTTGTATTCTGTTCTATAAGTATTATAAGAAAATATTTTCTGTTGGAACTTAGACTTTAGGTTCATGTGACCTTCATTCTCAACTCAAAATTAATTACAAAAACATTTCTATGGATAGTATTTTCAATATAAACATATTATTCTATGTAATGCATTTTGGTTGATGTCAGATTTTAGAGTGCACATATACTTTGTTCTCTACTCTAGATATTTACAGTATATATTTTTTGTACATTGGCAATGTTTTAATGTTTGCATTCTACTCTATATAAGTAAATCCTTTGTTTTTGTTATTAGATTAATCCTCAAAGTTTTTGTGACATAAATATCACTATATATGTGATGACCACATATATAGTTTGTATTGTAGAATGGCATAGAGATTGACAGGGGAGAGAAGGTAACCTATGCCACTAAAGCTCACTCTAGCTTCATAGTCCCAAAGGCAATCCTTTTTCCTTGGTTCCTGGGCTTGCTCTAAACTTGCCATTGATTTTAATAAAAATTCATAAAGTTAAAATATTATCTTGTTTGTTTAAATCATCTTTCCCATTTGCATGTGGATCAATATTTCATTTCTAGTTGAATGTTTTGAATTTTCAATTGGTTAGAAAATCCTTTCTCTTTCTCTTGGTTTTGTTTTTGTTTTGTGGGGAGAGATGGAGGAAGGGGGGAAGGAACAGATGTCTTGTGGCTTAAACTCAGGGCTTAGATATTTTCCCCAAATTTTATTGTTCTAGGCTAGTACTCTACTAGTGTGTTTGTGGTTACTTTACAATTAGAGTCTCAAAGGCTTTGCTGCATGGGTTATCTTCAAACCACAACCCTCAGATCATAGCAACTGAAGTAGCTAGTTATACCAGATGAAGACCTTTTCCATTTGTATGCTAGCACAATTGGGTATAGAAATCTAGCTTCCCTATATCTAGGCAAGCCAGGAACTAGTGGCTCATACATGTAATTCTAGTTACTCAGGAGGCCGAAGTCTCTAGTCCCAAGATTCTCAAATCTAGTTCCCTGACTACTGAGAATAGAAAAATTAAGGAAGGTAGACCAGCAAGTCCAAAGTACCTGAGTTCCCGTATATCAGTTGTGTTACATGTAATCTGCAGGAGTTCTACACAAAATTGCGTCTAAATACATTTATAATTGCTATATCTTTTCCTTGGTTTCTTCAGTGACCCTAAAAACAATGACACTACCTTTCTTCCCAGTTCCTCACCACTCCCAATTGTAACAAAGCTCTGTTATAAATTGGTAGAGCATTATCTTTAACAATGTTGATAATCTTTAAACCATGTTGCTCAGCATGACTACATTAAAGTATTATGTAAATTGGGTCTATTATTTCTTCCTTTTTGTATATAAAGGGAGGATTGTTTAGAATGAGTTGCAGTGAAGATTGATTAGACATTATATCCTATTATACAACAATAGTAATTAAGGCTCATTTAAATTCCCACAGACATATGACAAAAAGTGCATGTTTAATGAACAGTATTGGAATTCTCAAATAAAGAAAAAAAGGATATGAGAACATCTTATGGTCTTAGGGCTTTTAGGTAAAAAATCGATTAAAACTAACTGCAACCAGAGAGTGACATGTATCTTCATTAAAGAAAAAACGTCATCTTTCCCCTTTTCCCATAAAAAACACATTGTAAAAAGAAAATGAAAATTTTCTCCTAGTACATCAAATCTGTGTTGCTATTATACAACTTATTTATTTTTGATTGCTTGTAGAACTATTAAAGATTATTTCAATGTATTTCTCAAATAATTTCCCACGAATCTTTTGCAACCCAATTCTATAATTTTCCTCTTATGGGGGGCAATCTCTTTTAATGGACTGTGTATTATTTTTATTTTTCTTCACATGAACTTAAATGCAGAAGACATTTTTCATATTTACAAATGCTCCTCTCAAAAAATTTGAAGCTCTGTAGTTGATTCCTAATAAAGAGAATACAGTTGTCAGAAGATAAGTATAATTTACAATGTATTTGTGAAATGGGGAGTATGCCAGGGCTAAATTCCCTTCAATAAATTATTGTTGACATTAAAAATCCAAATCTAAATTTTTTGCATCTGTATAATTATATGCAAGTAGGCTGGATGTCACACTTCTAACTTTTCCCTTTGCAACTTGGAACCCTGAAAGATAACGTATGACTATATCTGTAAGTTCTCTTAAGTAGAACCCATTGAAAAATAAATCATTTTAAAATAAAAGATTTATGATCTAGGTTACATCCAAAGTGAATCACTTTTTGTTTAGTAAGGAATAGTATAGCCCACACGGGATTTAAAACACATAAAATCAATGAATGGCTCGTTGAGAGTATGCTGCAAATTGCTGTAAGTCAAAAATAAATTATTAGACAAATGGATAAAGGACTTGAACAAGTACTAACCATTCAACAATTTAATAAATAAATACCTCATCAGTTATTATGAAAACTATAATCAAAAGCGATTCATTGTTAAAGGAAATGCTGCCTTACTAAGTATTAATATAATATGGGGACCAAGAAGTTGTAAACCTGGTAAAGTTTAAGTTGGATAAACATGGTAGAAAATTCCTTCACATTGTCTACTAAAATAATAGCTAAAAAGTGACATTACTTATGGATATGAATGAAACATAATGCTCGGCACTCAGAACCAGAGAGAGAGTGATTATGGCAGCTTTTCATTTGATTGCCAAAATTATAAAAAATAAAGGCACCAAATTTATTTATTCACCAATGATAGAACAGATAAATTCCACCAGGCAAAAAAAAAGGATGAATTGATGATAGATGGAAAATCATGAATAAAATTATAACAAGCCCTCAAACAGTAGAACAGTCGTAGGAATTCTATCTAAATGAATAAAAGCAACATCTTACAGCATTAAAGTCAGAGTGGTGAATAGTCACTACATTCTTTCTTAAGGAGATTCATGAGAATGGCTTTGGGGTGAGGAAAAGGCCACTCTTTACCTGGAGATGATTATTTAGGTTTTCATTTTGTAATCAGTCATCGAGTCCTACATTTTGGGTTTATACACTTCTCTCTCTGCTACATTTCTTTCTGCAAAATGGGGAATATTACAATGATAAGATACAATATACATGATAAAAATTATTTCTTGTTAATTCATTCCAGATGAATGAAGAATGACGATAGCAATAACCTTCTCACAGTTCAGCAGAAGTGATTACTTTCCTTCCTATTGTAAGAAAATATAAATTTTAACAATGATTTGATTGAGCTGCTAATGATACAAATAGCTTGCAACCAATTCTTGATAATAGATAATTAAAACAATTTCCTCTATTCTCTATGCAACAGATATTTGAAATGAGAATGTTGCAACTTAAAAAAATTATCATTTGAATTGTAATTTTTAAATAGATAAGAGGCAAATTCAACTCTTTCTGTTAAAGAGAGGAAAGGCTTTTTCCTTTAACAAAATAGAATCATGAGTAAATATTGAAAACTGAATAAATACAATAAAATATATCAAATTTTAACTACTTATGAAATTTTTTGTAAATCCAAAAATGCAACTAGAAAAATAAAGTTCAATTGTTGTACAATTTTACTGGTAACAAAACAGTTTTCAATTGACATATCAATCCATGGTTTCTAATATTGACTTCAAAAATAAGGCAAACAATATTCTATTTTTCGTCCAAGAAGGAAGACAGAAACAATTGGAACAACAGAATAGATAAAACCCAAATAATTTATTTGGAAGAAAATTTAAAATATTTGAGATTCAAGAGCTGAAAAAAATTTAAAGGAAACAGAATAAGGTATTGTCAAACCTAGGGAATGTCTGAAATGAAATGAATAAAATTTAATGAAAGGTGGGCTCTAAAAATGAATAATTGATAACTCATTGAGGAAACAGAATAATATTTTTGTCACACACTAAAAGCTTCTAAATGAGCTTAATTGAGAGAAACTAAGCCTTATTTGCGTGACAGAAATAATGTCAGGAAGGATGACTAAACAGATATAGGAAAAAATGAAAGATACCAGGCACAGTCTTGGAGAGATTGTTATAAAATAGGTGTGTTCAGGAAAGTAAATTCTGGCTTATTGTCTGATCACCTTATGTGATTATCATTTTTAAGAGTCCCTCATTTTTCCTGAGAGAGAAAAATAAGTACAAGTTAGCTCTATTTTCACTACAAACCTTCAATCTCTAGTGAAAATCAAGTGTCAGGCATAGAGCTCTTAAGTGACAGCTAGGAAGCAGCAAAACACAACTTTCCAACATCTGAGGTTATTTTCCTAGTATTTCTTGGAAAGGTCTATATGAGGATACTATTTATTTGATACTGTGAAATCAAATTAGCATGCTTTGAATTTTAAAAATATTACGGAATCTGCTTCCTAGAATTTCAATCATTTATTCTAAAATGAAGCATAAAAACAGAATCATGGAGGTAATGGATGTGACTTTCAGTATGATTATGTATAAGCAACTGTCCTTACTCTACATACATAATCTGTTTTCTACAAATATTTACATTACACATTACAAGAACACAGATGAACCAAGAAAGGCTCATAAAGATTTAGCGATCTTTGGAGAGAAACTTGAGGTTAACTGCTGGAATAAAATTGAAAACATATCTGTGTGAGATTTCTTTTTCTACCACTCACTATTATTTGATTCTATTTTTCTACAAACCAGAGAATGAAATCCACATCTATATGAATGATCATAGTAGCCATATATGAGACAAAAAATAACCTCTGCATGTTTTAACTTTTCTATGAGATTCCTGCTGCTTTTATTTGCAATTTGGAGTGGAAAGACCAAGAAGTAATACAAATTTTATCAAATGAAAAAGCCATCACAATAATTGCTAAGGCACGGAATATCTTGGTAACCTACAGAAGGAGATCCAGAGGACAGTTCCATTTATTTTTTGTTTTTCCCTAGTGACAATTGCTCAGGTCTTACAACACAAAGTCTAAGCATCAATGATATGTTATTTTTAATTCTGGTTCTAAAATGTAAGAGGTGATACAATATTTTTAAAATATTGATTTAATATCATATGTTATAATCCTAAACTACTATTTAGTGTTGATGTCAAAATATTATTATTTGACAAATACACACTAAGGATATATTCAGTATCAGGCAGTGGCATACTTCTTGGGGCTATTAAGGGAAACAAAAAAAAATCAAATAACTTGAGGAGATTATGAATGCTATTTCTACTTCCCTAGTTTCAATTCTTTAAGCATGTCCTGACCTGCAAATCAGCACATCCCATTCACCTGCATGGCAGCCACTCCTACTTCCTCTACTGAATTAATACCTACTTATTTTTGCTCATTTCGTGAGCAAAGCATTCGAATCTCCAGTTCAAATTTGTGAGAAGGATTAACTATGTGTTCAGTCCTTGAAGATAATTTTGCAAAAAATAACAAATGATTTAGTAAAGAAGATTTTAAATAGGTAATCTCATTATCTCATTACATTATTAGGATCAGGATGTGTTCCAACTGTTTGAAAAGTCTTTTCTTAACTTGATTATCATCTTACCAATAGGAAACAACATCACTGCTCCATAGCCATCACAGAACTTTTATTTATTTAGCTAGCTATCATGAATGTCTTCCACCTTTTTTACATTGAATTGCAAACACTTGAGTTTCACCTTGACAGTATTTAGGGAACATGGTCACAAAATACATCACTATACCATTATTACTTTTAATGGTAAAAGTATAAAGCTTTATAAAAGAAGAAAGGTTTATTTGGACTTTGGTTTGTACATTTCCATTCAGAGTTGGTTGACTGTCATGTCTGGTTCTACTGTGAAGTTCATTAATGCAGGAATGCCTGGTGGGGCGACCTCCCATTGGCTTAGAGATGAAAGACAGAGAATCAAAGGGACCATGAAAGGCACCCCATTAAAGACTTTACCACCTCTCTCTAAGCCCCATTTCCTGAGGGGTTGCAAAACATTGCTAAAGCACTACAAGCTGATGACTGCACTTTTCACTGGTGGAAGTTTTCAGGAAATGTCACAGTAGCATGATGACATTGGAGAAAACAAGAAAAAAGAGGAATCCTGGGCTTCCCCTTTCTCCTCCAGGTGAAGATGGCAATTATGTTGTCCTTAATCCTTAATGTATCATTTTACCTCTCATCTCTTTTGCTGTCCCTTGGTTTTCTCATATTGTTACAGTATTTCACCTGGTTATCTGATATATTGTATGTAAGCTTATTTGCTTATTTGAAATAGAATAGGGAAGGGAGGAAAACAAGATGAGGGGTTGGGGTGGGAGGAGGGAAATGGAGACCAAAACATGAGAAAGGGTATCAATATATGTGAAGTAATGCACCTTCTATCTGGCAAATATAATGCAACCCTTCTATTAATTACAATAAAAAATATATGGAAAAAAAGAGGAATGCTGGGCTTCACTTTCCCTTACTCCTCCACACGAAGATGGTAATTATGCCTATCTGGCTTTGCTTGAGTCATAGCCTAAGAATCTCATGAGGTCTTTTCCATAGAAAAATTATGTCACATAATAACAATGATACACAATATCACCCTTACATCAATGGTTCGTGTCTATACTCCTAGGTACTTGGGAGGCTGATATTTTTGTGATTTGTAATTTGGGGACAAAAACTCAAGCACAAGAAAGTCCATGAGACGCTTTCTCAATGAACAACTAGACATACTGGTCCAGAGCTGGTATTCTAGCTAGCACTTAGAAACCTACCAGAAAGGGCATCATTGCAGTCCGAGATCCTGACCCTATTTCAAAAATAAACAGTAAAAGTCGGGGCTAGAGTATGGCGCTGTAAAAGTCCTTACTGAGATTCAAGCCTCAGCACCAATAAAATAAAATGACAGCATGTAACATTTTCCATTTTTTTGACTCTTAATGTTGGAAGGCTTCTCTGACACAAGAAACTTACATTAAACAGTTATAAATGCTTTTTCTCTTGTTATTCCATCTTTTAGGAACTCTGTCTGGAACCTAGGGATGAATGAGGTAAGAACTATATTTTTCCTGTACAACCATCATAATCATGATTTAAGTACTTGTCTATTGTGCCATCTCCCAAGAAGCATTCTTTGACCCCTAAATCTTCTGTCATTGAAAATAAAACTCAGGGGCTCAGAAATATTTTTGTACAGATCAGTTCTATATCCCCGGTGCTTAGAACAATACCCAGAAGAGCTCCTCAGTAAATGGTTGAGAGAATGAATACTCCTTTAAAGTCCCTAGGGTACTTATGTCAGCTTACAGTTGTCCAAGAATTGTTTACAACTTTGTGTGTATCCCATCTGGATACCGACTAGGTTGCATTCACTTTACTAACAAAATTAAGCACAACAGCATGTGTATATATAATCCATGCTATTCTTCTGCCTGTTGATTTGGAATATGCACAATGTTCAAAGACTAATTGGTGGAATTAAAGATTGCAATTTTATAGTATAAAGTTATAATTCCTATAGTATAGGGAACATTGGAGATTCATGAAATATGTTAGTAATAAATTGAAGATGAAAGAAATTATTTTGAATGGGGATAAATCAAAGAGAATACATGTTAATATAAGAAAATGCATATGGCAACTATGATAAAAATAAGCATTTTACAAAGGAACATTTAGACTAATTTCTTAATAACTGAGATGCAAAAAGCTAAAATTTGGAATCACCCTTTCTGTAATCTTGAAATCCTATAAATTTTATATTGCTCTCCTGTGGTTTAATTAATGATATAGACATAACGAAATAACATTTGGTATCTTCATTTGAGACAAGAATTGTCAGCTTCTCTATGTTCAGAACTTTAAAAATTGTAGTTAAAGATTTATAAACAACATAGAACTACTCTATACACAGAGATTTAAAATAAGAAAAACTATAAGAGATATAACATGGAGATATGACAAGACAGAATGTCCGACTACTAATACGCAACATAGAATTTCTAGTAAATTTCTACAGGCATTGTTCCTGATAAAATTAGAAAATAAATTATATTATGCACATCCTATTTTTGTACTGTTAATCAGAATTTTTATTAGTAAAAATGACTCCATTGATAAATGTGTGAGAAGTAATGCACTACCTGACAAATGTAACTGTAGCCCTCCATAAAGTAAAAAAATAGTATAGTATTAATTTAAAATAGCATATAACTTTTAGCTACTGTATTTTCCCACTCTAAGTGTAGAAGACTCTTAGACCAAAAATCTCTTTTTTATTTTTAAACAGTAAGCTAATTATGATGAGACTCTTATGAAACTTCTGGGAGCTAGGCTTCCTAGTCCTAGAATATATAATGTTTTTACTGTTCTGGAAGTCTAGACCAGTACTATTTGTATTATCCAAAACATAAGAATAAACAATTTATCCATTAGTAGAGAAAAGAAAGAATTTGTTGCAAGTCTGCATCATACTTATATAACACTACTTATTAATCAGTGAGAATACACAAAAGACAAGCATGTGCAGGAATGAATCTGTAAAACTTGCTGAGTGAATGAAGCCAGCCAGTATGTTGTAGAAGATAAAAGATTCTATTTATACAACTTTCTTAGGTGGTAAAAAGAACAATACTGATAGAGTTGGGTATTATTGATAGGAAGAGTGCTACCAGACAAACAATACTACAGGAGCTTCAAGGTCTACAGTTTGACTTTGGAATTGTATTGTGCATCCACATTCAGAAACTTTTCCCTATTCTTCACTTGGGATGCATGAACTTTTACTGTGTGTACATCTTTAATTAAAATTTACCCTAAATGTTTTATTTAGAGAGCATAAAGATGCTAAACACATTGGCAAACCTTTCAAGAAAGATCCCATTTCTGACTTAAATGTTGTACACACCTTTATTCTATTCCAGTTTTGTGTGGTTCAAAGTAAATTCAATAACTATCCATATATTAGTTATTTCCAGAATTTTCCCAATTAGTTTATGTACATAATCATAGCCAGTTCCTTTGAAAAGGGATTTTTAGGATGCAGATAAATTTAGATATTTTTGATGAACAGAGTATGAATCCAGATAAGGCTAGTTACGTTTTTATTCACAGTTCCCAACAATGCATGAAAAGCAGCAATTTTGACCTCAGATAAAGGTAACCTAATTTTGCTTGTACCCTTGCACTTTCCTCAGGGGAGCACAGTTCTAATAACACTCAAAGTCTAAATTTACTAAGTTAAACTTTTTACTAATTTTCTACTGCAAGGAGATGGGGAATATTTTATTTAGGGGAAAAAGAACTATGACATTATGTCTGTTGTAAATAAAACAATGTCATTTTTTAATGCAACAGCAAACTATAAATTGAAAAAACAACCAGTTTGCCTGGTTGGAGGCTCCATATGGAAACACTGAGTCATTCAATCTGTCAACAAACATTTATTGAACATCCACATTGAGCTAACCACTTACAACACTGAGAATGCACAGGCAAACACAAGCTCATTACCTGCTTTCAGGAGCCATTCTGAGGAAGGACTATGGACAGGTAAAAAACAAAGCTAGTTGAAAGGCTAAATCAAAGCACTGAAAAAATCTAAATATTTAACTTACCACTTGATGTATAAAAAGCATTTTCACCATGTAATGTAATATAAACGTTTTATTGAATATCCTTATGTTGGAGTTCTGTACTCAATGTATTGCTTTTACTCATAAGAGTAAAATATAAATGCCTAGAAAACTGGGAAATCTATCATGTATTAATGTATTTTTTTTTTACCATCCAGTGAGTTTGGTTGTAGATTTTTAGGCACATTGTAGCTATCACAAATGAAGGAAGTCATACAACCTATGTTCCTCTGGTTCTAGCTTAATTGACTTGATATGGATTTTCCAAGTCTTAATATTTCCTTATGAATAATACAATATCTTTCTTGCTGCAAGGTGAGTAGAATTCCATTGTAAACATCTACTCAACATTATCCCCATTATCCTAACGTTTGTCACTTCAGGGACATCTTAGTTGATTCCATACATTGGCTATGGTAAACAAAACTGTGATGAATATAATTGTGCTGGTAGCTTTAGTGTGGCTTTGTTTGTGGTGTATTGGATAAAATGCCAATGAGTAGAATAGCTGGGTCATAGGGAAGCTCTCTCTTTTGTCTTTT
This sequence comes from Megascapheus bottae, assembly GCF_031878675.1. NCBI lineage: Eukaryota > Metazoa > Chordata > Mammalia > Rodentia > Geomyidae > Megascapheus > Megascapheus bottae. The sequence goes on from NC_143527.1 coordinate 31,593,171, forward strand.
GAGAAGCCTCCATATACTGCTTTCCATAGTGGTTGAACAAGGTTACATTCCCATCAACATTACAATAGAGTTTCCTCTGCCACGTTCATGCCAGTAACTGGGAGAAAGTGAGGGAAGTGGTGACGTTCAGGATGAAATGTATTCTTTATCAGACTTATATACCTGCATCCTCCGTAATAACAATAAAAATGCATAAAAGAAAAGATAAACTGAAAAAAAAAACGAAGAAAAGAAACCCTTGTTCCAACAGCCAGAATGGTTATTCTTGTGAAACACAAACAATAGAAGACCAAACAAAACTCCAGTATCACTTGGAGTACCCCATGTCAAGGATAAATCAGAAACAACAATATTCCCTGAACCTAGATAAAAGCATGAATATTTCCAAATTTGGTCACAGAAGTGAGCCGATATACATAATCTGGTCTATAGAAGGGACTGCTGCTTCTTTATCTACTTGTCTCTTTCTCATCTTCCTTCCTGTTAGATAAGACCTGTCCAGATACATAATTGTAGAAATACTCCCAACTTCCTGAAAGGATGCATCTGGTCCTCAGTAAAGTCCTATTTCTATGACTTCTCCTCCATCCTAAACCTCAATGATCATTGGATCAATTTTAACATCTCCTTGCTGAGATTCCAGCCTCTCACTGAATTCAATCAGTAAGATACTTCTGTCCACTTTCCAATCATGTCTGCCACTGTTAGACTAGAGCACATTTACACATTTGATAACAACATTGCTTAAAGTAGAAAATAGCTTTCACTATATTTTTTCGGTACTATGGCACAGAGAAGTTTCCTTTCCACAAATTCTTCTAATCTATTTATGATTGATTGTTTTATAAACCCTGATAACTTGTAATTCTATAAAAGGAAAAAAAAGGTATAAAGTGCACCAAATGCAAAATCCTTTCACGTTTTTAATTACTTTCTCATAGTTTCATCTAGTATATTTAAGTTACTGGAAAAACCTATTTTGTCATTTTTAAAAAAATTATTATCTTCAGGTAAGTGCACAAAGGAGTTACCATTTAGCAAAGCAGTTTATGAAGATTGTATGGCTTCATCAATGTCGGCCCTTTCAATATTCTCATTCATCCCTCCCCTATCCACCCCTTCCCTCACCATTCTGAATTTTGGAGACAATACTTTGGATTCTTGTTTGAATTTCTCCACTCTTCTCTTCATTCTTCTACTCCCTTTCCATTGATTTCACACCTTTAAGGCTCCTGATCCCTATTTTCTGTTTGTTTTTATTTCTGCAATTTGGATTTTCACTTTCTAAGGATTAAACTATTTGAGATATCCCTTGACTCCACTGTATTTCTATTAATACATTTGGATAAATTTGCCTATGATCCAACATATTTACTTGTGAGTTTGTTAAATCTAACTTCCACATATAAAGAAAAAAATGGATCCTTTGACTCTCTGTGACTGATTTATTTGGCATAATTTCTCCAAGTTTTTCCATGTCTTTTAAAATAGTAAAATATCATTTTACTAACTTTCAGCCCCATTTAAACAATGTGAAGAGGAGTGATAGCATTTCTTGCATACTAATAACTCATTGGGTATTAATAATTATAATAGCATCAACTAATATAAACTTCTGTGAAACAAATACTGTTGCTCTCCAGCAACACAGATATGAGAGGGACACCCAGGACCAGCTTGAAGTCCCAGGGAGCCTAGCAAGATGGCAAGTATCAATGACCCAGCCCTCCCCCAATTACCGGGGAGAAAACAACACTGAGCCTGGAGCTGTGTCAGCTATGAAAGTGCAGCAGATCTCTCTTTATTGGGTTATATACACATAGTTATATACTGTGGGGGAAAGAGGAGGTGGGAACTGGGAAACAAACCAATAGAAAAATGGCCAAGGTGCTATCACTAGGGGTTAGAGCAAACTTTCAGGTACTGGGAGGACCGATGCACTAGGGCTGAGGACCTGCCCAAGGGGGTTCAGTTGAGTTGGGTACACAGAAATATCTCAAGAGAGGTATGCAAGGAATGTCTGGCCAAAGCCCTTTAATGGCCGCTGAGCTGGAATAGTGAACAGGCCCCAGAGATGCCGTTCAGGCCCCAACAAAATACCAATTGATTCCTCATAAAAACATAAGATATTCCTATTTTCTCCTGCTAGATAACTCAAAATGTAAAATACTTTGTCTGTGAAATCTGGGCATTCAGCATCTTAGCATATTTCCTCAAGACAAAGATTAAAAAAATAGTTCAGCAAGCTTTCAAATGGTTCAGTAAGCTATTATATAGTTACAGATTAAATCACTGAAGCTATATAGTTCAATAAGTGAGCCAACAAATTCATGTAGGCCTTGAGATGTGGAAATGAGACCAGCCAACCTGGAGATTCAGAACACAGTCATATCTGAAACTTTTTTCATCATTTTATACCAATTGTATGATAAAATGATTATATTATGATTATATACATGTATATTGATTAAGCAAATGATTTTTCATGTTTCATTCACTCATTTCCAATTAACTATTAAAAATTAAAAAAAAAATGAGGTTGGAGAGGTGGCTCAGTTGGTATAGCATTAGCCAATGAGCAAAAGCAACAGTTACCTCTTGTACCTGTTAAGGGGAGCAGGAATGCCTAAGAGTTCCCCGCCCCATTGTGGAAGGTCGACAATGGTACAGCCCAGCCACCTTGACCTCCCAACCCCCCATGAGGAGGGATATCGCTTGGGTGGGGGTGGGCCTGCTTTGTGTGGATACCTTCCCAATTTGCATGCCAGCTCCAACTAAGGTGGTAGGTAAATTCAAACTCTGGGCTGAAACCTTATTGGCTACCTGCATGTGGCCGGAGCTGGCAATGGTCCCTCTGTATATGTGACTATCCCATTGGCCACTTGTGTGGCCAGGTTCGACCGCATGGGTTTTGCCCTTAAAAACCCAGCGTGAGAGCTGCTCGGGGTCACAGTGTCAGCTCCTGAGTCTGAACTGTGTCCCTGGCCAGTCAGTTCACCATCGACTTCCCCAATAAATTCACCTTTTTATATGAGACTGTCTCTGTGTGGTGGACTTTGGTGGGACGTGGAATTGTTGTGCTAAAATCGTCCCATGTTCTGGGAATGATCCCCTCCTCCCTCTTGCTCAGGGCCCATGTACTAGCAATCAAAAACACATGCTCCCGGAACTAGCCCAGACTTGAACCCCAGGTGGCAACAGCCCAATGCTCAGTGGTTAGACACCTGAGTTCTGACCAATCTTGAAGTGACCAGTGGTTCGAAGTTACCAAACAGCCAATCAGGTGAATGTAACTATGTAATCCCCCTAAAACTTGTTTGTATAAAAGCTGTGTAAAACCTTTGTTCGGGGCCTCTTAGGGTTGCTGGCTACGGGCTCGCAGGGGTCCGAGTTCAAACTCGTATTCAAGTTCAAACTCGTAATAAATGACCCTTGCTTTTAGCTTTGACTATGGCCTCTGGTGTTTCTTTCGGGGTCCTAGGAATTCGGGTACAACATTTGGTGCATTGACCGGGAAACCCCAAGCCCACCTAGACGCCTAGTCAATAGGTCCTGGAAAAACCGTGGTAAATAAGCGGCTTAGTTTGTCTCTGTGTATTATGTTTTATCTGTTAATCAGTTAATCTGGGTTGCCTATAGGTTCTGTTTCTGGGTCAATGAAGAGTCCTGGCGGATGCGCTATAGAAACATTGATGGGGCCACTGGGAGACGTCCCCCGGACCCCATCTGGAACTATCTGTAATAATAATAGCCCGTCTGGTCAGGCAGGATTTAGCCTGAAGCGCACTTGTAGTCTGTGTTTTTGTTTATTTGATGTACTTCTGTTTATTTGGGTATTTTCCTCTGAGATGGGTCAGACACAGACTACTACTCCGCTTACTCTCCTAACAACGAATTTTAAGGATGTTAAAAGCAGGAGTTTTGATTTGAGTAAAGGTAAACTAATTAATCTTTGTAATTCGGAGTGGCCGACCTTTGATGTTGGATGGCCCCCAAAGGGCACATTTAGCCTCCCCATAATACGGAAGGTAAGGGAAAAGATACCAGAATGGTCTGGCCACCCTGATCAGATTCCTTATATTCTTGTTTGGCAGGATTTGGTAGAAAATCCCCCTGCCTGGTTATCTCCCTTTCTTCTCTCAACAAGCAATGTCTTCCCCTGCACCAGGCTGATGCCCCTGACCCAAGCCCTCAGCTCCCCTTTACCCAGTCCTGGCCAACAGTACAGACCCCCTCCTCCTTGAACCCCTTCCATACTTTCCTCCTCCTTTCAATCCACAACTTCCTATGCCAGCAGGAGGAGCAGAGGCGTCTTCCCCGGGCAAGATGGAGGTGAAAGTGGCCACCCCAAACGCCATGAGCAATACTGGAGGCCCAGCGGGCAGGACGCGGGGACGTGCCCAAGGAGCAGCAAGCCAGCGCTTTTCCAATTCCACATTGGCCCTCCCGCTGCGTGAAATAGATTTTCCAGATGACACTGGGAATCCTAGGTTCCAGTATTGGCCTTTCTCCACCAGAGACCTCTATAATTGGAAAACCCAGAATGCTCATTTTTCTGATAACCCTAAAGATCTGATCTCTCTTCTAGACAGTGTTATGTTCACTCACCTGGGATGATTGTCAGTAGCTCCTCCAAATCCTGTTCACCACGGAGGAGAGGGAAAGGATCCAAGTGGAGGCCAGGAAACTGGTCCCTGGCGATGATGGGCAGCCCACTGTTAATCCAAATTTGATTAATGATACTTTTCCCTTAACTAGACCTCCCCTGGATAAATGGGACTACAACCAACACTGCAGAAGGTAGGGGAAGGCTACGGGTGTATCGCCACACTCCAATGGCAGGTCTCTGGGGTGCTGCTCACAAGCCCACTAATTTGGCTAAGGTGTATTCAGTTCTTCAATGTAAAGCAGAAACTCCCTCTGGGTATTTAGAGAGACTAATGGAAGCCTTTAGACAGTTCACCCCAATGGATCCCGAGGCCCCTGAGAATCAGGCAGCTGTGGTCATGTCCTTTGTTAACCAGGTGACTCTAGATATTAAGAGGAAGCTCCAGAAATTAGAGGACCTAGAAGGAAACAGTATCCAAGATTTACTCAGGATTTCTCAGTTTTTAATAATAGGGATGCCCTAGAGGAGAAACAGCTGAGAGCAACAGAGAGAATGACTAAAGTATTAGCTGCCTCAGTTCAACAGGGAAGACCACCACAAAGAGGTTCACGTGGCCCACAACCTCCGAGGCCCCCACGTCGAAATTTGAGCAAAGATCAATGTGCCTACTGCAAAGAGTTTGGTCACTGGGCTAGGGAATGCCCAAAAAAGAAAAAGAACAGGTTGGACCAGTGGCAACGAAAAACTTCCATGTTAGTCATTCATGACACGGAGAACTAGGGGAGATAGGGTTCGGATCCCCTCCCTAAATCTAGGGTAACTTTGCAGGTGGAGGAGACTCCTGTCCAGCTTTTAGTGGACACATGTGCTCAGCATTCGGTTCTTACTAAGCCTCAAGGAAAACTCTCCTCACATTCACTGCCTAGACCAGGGAGTGCTATGACCCTGCCGGTCAGCCTGGAACACTCCATTACTGCCTGTATGCAAACCTCACACCAGAGAATACTGGCCAGTGCAGGACTTAAGAGAGGTTAACAAGAGGGTTATGGACATATACCCAACTGTGCCTAATCCTTATACCCTCCTGAGTACTCTTGACCCTGAAAAACAGTGGTATATGGTCCTGGATTTACTTTTCGTGTTCGAGTGGACCAACCCAGAGAAGGGGATTAATGGGCAACTGACCTGGACCCGACTGCCACAAGGAGTGGAACTGGTGTCTTTAATCCAAGCTCTAAGACAGTCGGTATGCCTTTGCCACTGCCCACATACATGGGGCAATATACAGAGAGAGGGGCCTCCTCACAGCAGAAGGAAAGACTATCAAAAATAAAGAGGAAATATTGGCATTCCTGGCTGCTCTTTGGGAACCAAAGAAACTGGCAATAGTCCATTGCACAGGACACCAGAAACTTGTAGATCTTGTGTCCGGGGGTAATCATCTGGCTGACCAGACTGCCCGAGAGGTGGCCTTATATCCAACCCCAACTCTAGCCCTCCAGCTCCCAGACCCAGGACCCAGAGTCTTACCACCGATTCCAGGGTATACGGAGGAAGACTTGCAATGGATTGAGAAACTACCTATGGCAAAGCTCCTCGATGAATGGTGGAGAGATTCCAGGAGTCACATAGTACTCCCAGAAAAATTAGGGATGAAGGTGCTATAAAAAATTCACCATAGTACTCATCTGGGAGCCAGAAAAATGCAAGACTTAATAAGACAAACCGGACTACGAATTAAGGATCAAAACTGATCAAAATTGATCAGATTATCTCAGGTTGCAGAGTATGTCAGCTAAACAATGTAAAGAGAAATCAGCAAAATCCAGGGGCAAGGCAACAAGGGGACATGCCAGGAGCCTATTGGGAGGTTGACTTTACTGAAGTAAACCAGGGAAGTATGGATACAAGTATTTGCTAGTTTTTGTAGATACCTTCTCAGGATGGGTCGAGGCCTTCCCCACAAAAGGGGAAACTGCACAGATAGTGGCCAAGAAGATACTTGAGGACATCTTACCCAGGTATGGCTTTCCAGTAATGATAGGTTCGGACAATGGATCTGCATTTGTCTTGAAAGTAAGTCAGGGGTTGGCTTCCATACTTGGGGCAGATTGGAAATTACATTGTGCCTACAGACCCCAAAGTTCAGGACAGGTAGAGAGAATAGAACATTAAAAGAGACCCTAACTAAATTGACCATGGAGACTGGCACAAACTGGGTAGCTCTTCTCCCCTATGCTCTGTTCAGAGTTTGAAACTCCCCTTTTAAACTAGGACTTACCCCCTATGAAATAATGTTTGGTAAATCTCCCCCTATAATACCCAATCTTAAAGTCTGGCCCAAGCTGAGGGAGCTGTACCATCTCTGGTGCCTTATCGCTATAGACCGGGTGATTGGGTACTCGTGAAATGCCACTGGCAAGAAAATCTGAAGCCATGGTGGAAAGGACCCTTTCAGGTCATCTTGACAACACCCACTGCCCTCAAGGTACATGGAGTAGCTTCTTGGATACATTACACTCATGCCAAGTCAGTGGACCCATTTCCAGACCTCATAGAACCCTCAGCCAAAACAACTTGGAAGATTGATTGGACCAAAAGTAGCCCGTTAAAAATTAAGTTGTGCTGCCAAAACCAATAATAGTTCTTAGTGTAGGTGTGAAGAACAGGTATGGGCAATGTCTGGACAGGAACTCTGTGTGGGCAAATACTCACAGTTGTGCATTTCCCCCTAATTGTGTTGAAATGAGAAAGGGAGCAAGTGAAGGAATTTTTCCCCTTGGTTGACAACCCTGTTTTCTGCCTTAGCTAGACCCTTAGGCCCTTATGTGATTATGGTATGCAGAGACAGATCCAAGATTGGCTCTAAAAGTATCATGGGAAAGAGGGGAATGTTGTGCCAAGATTGTCCCATGTTCTGGGAATGACCCCCACCTCCCCCTTGCTCAGGGCCCATGTACTAGCAATCAAAAACACATGCTCCCAGAACCAGCCCGTATTTGAACCCCAGGTGACAACAGCCCAATGCTCAGTGGTTAGACACCTTAGCTCTGACCAGTCTTGAAGCGACCAGTGGTTCGAAGTTACCAAACAGCCAATCAGGTGATTGTAACTATGGAATTCCCCTAAAACTTGTTTGCATAAAAGCTATGTAAAACCTTTGTTTGGGGCCTCTTAGCATTGCCAGCTGCAGGTACGTGGAGGTCCGAGTTCAAACTCGTATTCAAGTTCGAACTTGTAATAAACAACCCTTGCTTTTAGTTTTGACTATGATCTCTGGTGTTTCTTTCGGGTCCTAGAAATTCGGGTAGAGCAGAATCCCCACCTAGAGGGATGTGGAATCCCCTCCTTTTGACCCCATAACAGTACCCTAATTTCGAGATCCCCCTCAAAAGACCACCAGAGACCACGATCAATGCAAGCCGCAAAGAGCCATTTATTAGCAAGCTCAAGCTTGGTCCTCCGCGCCCATGGAAGTCAGAGATGCTTGTAGGCCCAGAGTACAGAATCAGCACAGTTTTTTTTTCTTTTTCTTTTTTTTTTCTTTTTTCTTTTTGCCAGTCCTGGGTTTGAGCTCAGGGTCTGAGCACTGTCCTTGGACTTTCTCAAGGCTAGAGCTCTACCACTTGAGCCTCAGCACCACTTCTGGCTTTTTTCTATGTATGTGGTACAGAGGAATTGAACCTTCGTCTTCATGCATGCTAGCCAAGCACTCCACCACTAGGCCAAACTCCAGGCCTCAGCACAGTTTTTATGGTACAGAAAAAACAAGTTTGGGGAATTTCCATTTTCACAATATTATAGTTAATTAACCCTTACATTGATGGACTACTTAACCCCTTATCTGCTTTATTGACTGTAAACATTTGTGAAGCACAGCTGCTGACTTCGGGGACAAATTCCAGGTGTCTCCACTCAGTCTCTGAGCGAATAGCTTACAGCACTTTGTAATCCTTCTGAGTAAGGGTTTAGGGGAAATCATCTCCCAGCTGGCTGCAAGATGGAGGTAGTTATAACAAGATGGATTTGGGCTAGCTATAGCTTCTCAGCTTCGGCTCTTCATTTTTAGATACAGCTCTTCATACCAACTGAGATTCCTGACCTTAAACAAAGAAATAAACTACAATTTGAACTCACACCTTGAGATGGGGATTATGACTCTGTATGTTTCTATTGGACATATATTTTCTCAAATGTATGTTTATATAAATTTATATATGTATTTATATTTAATTTCAATAAGCTGAAGTTTGCACAAGTTACTTCCAAATAAGTAAATAGTAATAGTGCCCCTAGTAACATGGTTGATCTCAGAGATGACACAGCAGAGAGAAATGCTCAGAGTGAGCCTCACTCAGAGGGTAGCACTGTAGGCAGTTCCATAGGCTTGCTCTGTAAGCTACCTCTTGGCTTTACACTAGAATACTGCACTAGCCTACTTTTGTACAGTAGCATAGCCTTAAAAATAGTGCAATGATTTCTTATGTCTCTCTATTACAATGACAACTCAATATAAGCAGACACATTCAAATTGTCCACCAACAAGTATGCAATAATGGATCAATTTAGGAAAAAAAAAAAAAGGTTGGGGAAACAAGGCAAAATAGAATTGCTCAGATTAACATCAGGGATACTATCTCCCCCTAGTGTGAAAGGATAGAGAGGTTAGAGAATGGGGAGAATTCACCTGCCCACTGGGATGTAACTAAATAATGGTAACCCTGAGAAAATATGCCAGAGGAACATAACTCTGGCCTTTGTTCTCCTATCATTTGCTTTTTAATTAGTATCCACTTTTGATCAAAGCCAAAAGAACGTCAGAGGGTAAGGGCATCTTTAAATGAACTAGATAGATTTACTTCTATTACAGACCAGAGTGAAAAGATGGTATGATAGCTTTATGGAAGTTAATGAAATATACAGAACACTAATATTATGAACTTATTTCTAACAGATCAGACATTGTATATAACAGATACAATTTAATGCAATAAAAAGCAATCAAGTGGCTTTAAGATGTTGCTTGGTGGAAAGAACCTAGCATGTGCTAGATCTTAAATTCAATCCCAAACATTGCCATAAAAATAATTTTTGTTAGCATTGCTAATGGTTCTGTTAGTGGTAGGCAATGATCCCTGGTTGACTAGTGGCACTTTCCTGAAGAAGTCACCAAAAAATAAGAGTATATGCTTTTTAAGACCGCAGTCAATAGCTTCATAAAAGAATTTTTTTCATATGTTATGAATTAATCTTGCAAGGAATCCGTAACTTCTATTCTTAATTCTAGCTAGTATGGTGGTGACTGAGATTAGATAAGGTGATGTCAAAGCCAGCCAGAAAAAAAAGTTTGAGGAACTCCACCTCAAAAGAGATATGCCTTCAAGAGTAGAGGGCCAATTTGCAAGCAAGCCATATAAGAGTGAGGAGTCCTCGAGTGTTAAGCATGAGAATTGGCATAAACACACAAAAATAAATAAATAGACACAATTAGTATGATAAACCCCATCTACCAAATGCAGTTTTCATAGTGGTCAAGTATTTAGCCAGTTGAAAAATATAAAAATATGATATACTATCAAATATAGCCATTTGTATTGATCAAATGTGTGCTATTATTAGGACGGATTCTATATAATTAGGTATAAACCCTGAAAAGTCCAAAGACCTCATCAATGCTGTTGTTGCAAATTCATACAAATGTGGGATACATGCCTACCTTCTTCTACTAGTTGTAGGTATTTGCTTCAGCAGAAACAATTCCAAATATCAATTATCCCATTGACCAACATTGATTTCTTTGTATTACAATGGGAAACAAAACATCTTTCAATTTTCTTTCAGAAATATATTTCTCATCTGAAAGAGTATGACTGAAATGGGCATGATTTTCAATGCTAAGGATTAAAAACATCTCTTTGTGACAACTAGAATGAAATTATGCTTCCATTGTGTGTTTGTAATGATAGAATTATTGTATTACATGATTATTGTCTTTATCCTTACTTTTTATACATTTGTTTTTAAGAAATTTGAGAGACAAATTATATCTTATTCATTAGATTTCTTATTCATCATCTATCTTATTTGTATCTAGCACAAAATCAAAGCCTAAGTAGGCACTGACCAAAAAGTAAAAGGCATTTTTTTGTAAATAAGAACACTTCCAGAACTTATTAAATAGACAAAGAAAACAAGAACATATTTAAGATAATACAAAAGAAAGCTTAAATTATAGTCAAGCCAAATAGTCACTTCTTAGGTACATATGTAGACCAAAAAATGCTGTCTACATCTAGAATGACAGACACAAAGCAAATAGCAATAAGTCTTCAAAAAAAAAGAAGTTCAATCTCAAGCAAAGAACCCTATTCAGTATAATTCACTATGCATGTCAAACTTTTTTATACATTAGAATGACAAAACAAGTAATATGTTCAAAGAGATAGTGGCATTTTTTTCATGTTTTTATTGCCATCCATGAAAAAATAATCAGGTGTTACACATCAATTTAAACCTGTGCTTTCTACTTGCCAACATATTTAATATATCCCAAGTGCCATTTGTAAGTGCATATTTTTGCAGAGTATTTTACCCTACAGCATAGCACCAATAAAGTTAAAATTTAAATTTGCATTGCAAACTAATATTTAAGACCTCTGTCAAAGAAAAAATATTGGGCCAGATGGAGTAAAACCAGCAAGGAATACTTGAAAAACAGAATTTATTCAATTCATTTTAAACAAAAAGTAGACTTCTTATAGGCTGAGATAAGCTAGTAAAAAAGCACTAAAGGATAGGGAGTTTGAGATGGGAAGAGGGAAAAATGTAAGAGAAGAGTAGAGCAATGTAGTAGAACAAGACATCAGTGTTGGCTATTGAGCATGGACATTTGGCTCGGATCTTTCCTGCAGGTGTGATGCTTCAAAGAGACAGCTTCTGAGTTCTTCAGGAAGATATTTCTAGGGTAAAGAAAACTTACAACTCAAAGACTAGGACAGGGATTTATAACTGAAAGTTACCTAATTGAAATAAATTACAAAAGGAAGGTTAAGGTCCTATAGTCAGAAATCCCTCTCAAGGGATGAAGAATTGAAGGTACCCTACTCAACTTGCTTATCTTCTACCTGTCATTTCTCCCATAAAGAATGAATACCCACAACTACTTGCTGAGTATTTCCTATTACTGCATCCTTTTCTTAGAATAGCTATAAATATTAATAATGTCCTGAAAATTTATTATGATGCTGACTTTTATTATGAGGGCAATTAAATTCAGAAAGTGCTAAATCTCATTACATATACATGTAGCATCAATCACGCTTTTATTTTTCCAGACATTCTAGTGCTGTATTTTTAAAAGAAGGTTAAATGAAATACAGTAGAATCCGCTCTTTGTTTTTTTGTATGTCCAAAATGAGTTTGTTACTAATATTTTTCCCCTGTGATGTGCTTTGCTGTGGCTTTTGAATGTCTTAGATAGGTTCAGGTGCAAAAGAGTCTGGATGACAACTATGGACATTACTGAGAGACAATGCCCCCTGTAAGATTCTTTGTGGATAGAAATTTGGTGCCCCTGAGAGGGGGATTCACCTCAACATTAGGCACCCCTGAAAAGGTGAAGTGTTAGCTGTGAGCAAAAACCCAAATGACAGTGTGAGGCCATAAGCTTGAATACTACCATTGTCTCAAGGAAAAGTGAAAGAAAGCAGAGAGAAGAAGAAGAAGAAGAAGAAGAAGAAGAAGAAGAAGAAGAAGAAGAAGAAGAAGAAGAAGGAGGAGGAGGAGGAGGAGGAGGAGGAGGAGGAGGAGGAGGAGGAGGAGGAGGAGGAGGAGGAGGAGGAGGAGGAGGAGGAGGAAGAAGAAGAAGAAGAAGAAGAAGAAGAAGAAGAAGAAGAAGAAGAAGAAGAAGAAGAAGAAGGAGAAGAGGAAAGAAGAATGAAGAAAGAAGAAAGAAAAGGAGGAGGAGGAGGAGGAAGAGGAGGAGGAAGAGGAGGAAGGGAAAAAAGAAGGAGGAGGAGGAATGTAGAGGAGAAGAGGAAGAAGGAAAATAGGAAATAGAAGAGAAAAGCAAACAATAGGATTTATATTTATACTTAATTGGAACATTTATGTATAATCAAACACACATATTATATATATATATATAAACATATAAACTCTTTCCTATGTGTGATAAAAATGTTCTTGGAACCATTTGCTTCTTCTCCTCCTTCTCCCTCTCCTATTTCCTTGCAACCTGAGACTGAAGTGTGTAGAATTTCATGGCTAATGTTGATTTATTTCTCACTTTCATACCAATTCTGGGAACCTTGAGAAAAAGGTTCCCTGTTAATTTTTCTTTACAAAGTTGCCTGAGGCACTGAATATGAGCTCTACCATTAGAGCCAACTCTGCGTCTAAGATGGTTTCCAACTCTTCATGTTGTAAGTTTCAAGTAGTTCATCCAATCCTGCTTAAAAGTCATTAATTTGATGAGTTTATTTTGAAACAGATTCAAATAAATGAGTAATATGGAATCTCAATGACTCTGGACTATAAATGACCTAGTGACTAAAATTATTTAGTGATAGGATATTGACAGTTCAATGCTTTGACAATAATGACTAACAGCTCATCCTAAAGTTGAATATCACATTACTAATATAAGAGATGAGGGTGGGTTATTGTATAATCTTTCTGAATATTCAAGGAAAAGTAAAGCATTCTTCTAAATTAAAATAAAGATAATTTGGGATATATATTATTTGGCTCAGTTTCTTTCTTTTTTTGTTGATCATGAGACTTGATCTCTGGCCCCAGGTGCTGTCCCTGGGCTCTTAGATCTTAAGACTAGCATTTTACCACTTTGAGCCACAGTGCCAATTCCTGTCTTCTGGTGGTTAATTGGATATGAGTCTCATGTAGTTTTGTGCCAGGGCTGGCTTTGAACCACAACCCTCAGATTTCAGCCTCCTTGAGTAGCTAGAAATGCAGGTGCCACTGGTGCCCTATGTTTAGTCAAGCAGTGGAATCTGTGAGTCTCAGCTCTATGCTATGGCTATTTTCCATTTCAGGGGAGATGGGTAGTGCTAGTGATATGAGACAGGGACAATTTTACTTTTCCCTCTTCTGAATTAGTAAACAAACAGGGACCGGGGTTGGATACATTTTTGTTAGGTACATTTTGTTGTTGTTTCTTCTCAATGCACAAGTTGATCTTTAGGATTCATCCACACAAAACACTTCATTTTGAATAATAATGAGAAAGTGTGGTTCAGGAAACAAGGGAACCTGTTCTATAGTGCCCCTAAAATATGTACACATAGGGGCCAGGAGTTTGGCTTATTGGTTAAAGTGCTTGCCTAGCATGCACGAAGACCCAGGTTCGATTCCTGGTTACCACATACATAAAGAAAAGCCGAAGGTGGTGCTGAGGCTCAAGTGGTAGAGCTCTAGCCTTGAGAAAAGTCCAAGGACAGTGCTCAGGCCCTGAGTTCAAGCCCAGGACTGGCAAAAAATATATGTACACATAAGTAAACTTAAAACACAACCTGGAAGCATGGTCGTCTAAAATGGGAAAACTAAGCTAAAGTCAACTGTTAAGTCAAACAATAAAGGTTAGGGAGACTACAATTCCCAAGACCAAAGCTGTCCTGTTTGGAATATACCATCTCTAATACAGGTCTAACACATAATCCAGAGTGGTCTCAACAGTGGCAAGCCTGGATACAGTCTTCATGTTCTTACCTATACATGCTAACCAGACAGGTTTCTACCAGTGACCAGTAATGTAGAAACCCAAGGGTCAGCTACAAATCTCTTTTAGAAGCTTCGGAAGTTATATGGTCTATAAACACTAACTGCTTTGGGAAAAATCCTGAATTCAAATTTAGCCCCACATTTTTCCTGACAAACAGTAGCAACCTTTCTAATCCAAACTCATGTGACTACAAATGTGAATTATAATAACAGGCTTAAATAGGTAACTGAGTGGCTAAAAATCAGTACAGGAAGCTTGTATGAGGGGAATTTAAATAGTGTCTCACAGTGAGACAATTTGTGTGTGGTAAACAATTTATGTAAATAACAATGATTTTTAGCTGGCCTGATGAGCACTGAGACTCTTACTTATGGGATCAAGGACACATAGAAGATAAACACTGAGGTCATGTAGCAATCCAATCATTTCAAATTACAAAGACTGTTGTTTTGTGCCCTGAAAGATTCATGGGAATTGCTCAGGAGATGTGAAATATATATTTGGGATGTCAGGAGTGGCAACATAGTTTGTTCAGACCATAACCAGGATTTTATATTATCAGCCATGGAAGTGAAGGACAATGATTAGAAGATGGTATTTTAGAATGCAAGAAGGTGTCAAATACTGAATTTTTAGACTTCAAAAGATCATTGATGGGGTGGCTTTTAAAATACAAAAAAAGAGATACAAATCAAAATAATTTAAAAAATTGCAAACTTAAAATATTTTTATTCTTTCATGATTGCTTGCTCCAGAAAGCTGCTTAGGTGGGTTGAAATGTACATGCTGTGATTTAGAAGGAATGAAGAAGTTCAGGATTTATTTGCCCTTGATAAACAACTTGATTTATTATTTTATACATCATTTCAATCTTGTGTGTTTTTTGAGGGGTACTGCCATGATAACTCAAAAACTTTGTTACATGGAGCTGAACCACACTAAAGAAGGCACAGCCAAGCAGATGAGACACAGTTGTATACATACTTGTATCAGAGTGAGAGACAATGCTTTCAAGAAAGTATCTGATAGTAAAAAATAAATGACTAGAAATAGGTCTAGACAGAATTATTATAGAAGTAGATTCATAATTTTACTAAAAAATTACAGAATATAAATTAGAGCTAAATGCTAAAATAGTATAAATGATGTAATGCAAAAACATAATTGCAGCTCAAATTGAGTTGTCTTGATGGGTTTGGGTCAGTGTAGATTGGAAGATGTGTACTCTTCCAGAAACTAAACAGAGCGCTACCGTTCACCATGGTCTCCTGTGTGTGCCCAGGTGTGCATTTTCTTTCCATGTTATATATTCTTCCTTAGCTCCAGGGAAATTCTTAGTGACCTCCAGTAGCACAGAATATTTATTCCTGGGCCCACAGTTTGGCCTAGAGGTAGAGTGCTTGCCTAGCATGTTCAAACACCAGGTTTGACCACTTGGAAACACAAACAGAGAACAAGCCAGAAGTAGAGATCTAGTCTTGAGAAAATCTGAGGACAGTGTGCAGGCCCTGAGTTCAAGCCCCAGGACTGGAAAAAAGAATTTATTCCTTGCAAGTCCTATGGCTAACTAACAATCACATGTATACAATGAGCTACTTGTGTTCTCAAGTCCCCCGATAAAAAGGAGGAGTAGATCCAAAATATAAGGATATTATTCTTTCCTCTGCTTAATCTGCCATAAAATATATGGTGTGGATTACTGAATACAATCTACCTCATACTTTGATGCTTAAATAGTAGCAATTGCTATGAGTAGTCCTAAATTACAGCATTAAAGAATAAAAGGGGAGAAATACCACAACACATTTCAAGAGGAAAAAAAGAAATGTATAAACAATATACTACTTAGGATACATTTACAAATATAATACTGGGATACATACAATATAAAATGTATACTATACAGATGATGTTTTATAATCTCATCTAACTCACTACTTTTAAACTGACAATTTTTATCTGTCTCCAACTTTGGATAACATTGGTGTATATAACTTCTGCCTACCAGAAGTTGAAGAAATAATATTTCTCTATGGAGAAAGGATATTTTAAAAACCTGTAAAATTAATAAATAATAAACTGAATGAAGAATGTTTTTTGAAACACAAATACTTACCAATTTGCTAAGTATTTTCCACAACATTCCAGTATTTTAAGAATATTATAAACTAGTTTTTACAATGCAAAGTTTATAAAATAAAATTAACAATTATATAAAATAAAATACACATTTTGCAAATCCTGGGTCTTGAACTTAGGGCCTAGGCAATGTCCGTGAGTTTTCTCAAGGCTACAGCTCTACCTCTTGAGTCACAGCACCACTTCTGTTTTTTTCTGTTTATGTGTTACCCAGGAATCGAACCCAAAGCTTCATGCATGCTAGGTAAATACTCTACCACTAGGCTACATGCTGACCCCCAAATTAACCTTCTTTATAAAATAAAATTAACAGTTGTTTTCTTGACATTCAATTGTAATAATTTATATTTTGTTACAAAAAAAATTTAAATTATTATTTTAAAATAGGATTGGGCATTCAAAATAGCATAGATATTTGGTTAGTCTGCAAATAATACACTGTAATTGATAAATCCCCTTAATGAAAAAATAGTCTGAAGTGCCTTCTGTAGCAAT
Organism: Megascapheus bottae; assembly: GCF_031878675.1. NCBI lineage: Eukaryota > Metazoa > Chordata > Mammalia > Rodentia > Geomyidae > Megascapheus > Megascapheus bottae. The sequence goes on from NC_143527.1 coordinate 31,610,153, forward strand.
CAAATAAATGCATTTTATGAAATGAATACAGAAATATATAAATGCACAACATAAATAAGGTGAATATACCATTTCACTTATTAGTATAAGGAATATGTTAAAACATATAAAGAATATACTGAAAGTTTTGCCTCCGTTATTTAAACGGTAAGAGGGAGTTCAGGTAGATACCAATATTTCTGGTTGTAGAGTAGCAATATGATTAGATGTAAAAAAAAAAAAAAACCAAAACCTTTCCTTTTCAGAAGTTCAGACTTTGATTTCATGGAAGGGTTTTATTTTTACAGTAGCCAAACAAATAAATAAACACAAAGTGCTTTTATAACCTGAAGGCAAAGTTATTCCAGTTAGTATGTAGGTCATCTGTTGTTTTCTGCTTGTGTGTTGTTTTCTTTTTTTTTTTCTGCCCCAAACAAATACTTCTTTTTGCTCATCATGGACCATTAAAGTCCACTGTCAGTCTTCAAATGTTATTTCTTAAATTGGTTTCCATCAGTGAAATCTTGAAGACCTTACAACACAGAGTTCCAAGTAGGGTTCTGTAAAATAAAGGCAACTCTGCTGCTGTAGCAAGGGGAGGGAGGCATGTGAGAGCTGACCGCTGACCTATTTCCAGGCATAGCTAGAACTGGTACTTTAATCAATGCGATTGAAGGTGTGTGTGTGTGTGTGTGTGTGTGTGTGTGTGTGTGTGTGTGTTGCATTTGTGCATGTGAGAGTTGTGTGCAAATTCAGTCTCCAAATTATGTTTTACGTGTCCATGCCTTATCTAAAATCTTCCTGCTGGAGTTCTTAGTATTTATCTCAATCCATTATTTACTCTAATAATTATGGTTAGAACTAGAAGAATAAACAACAAACATATCCACATCTGCATGTAAAATATTACCTGACAGAAAATGAATTCACTTTTGCCAATGTGTATTTATTCAACTCTTACTTTATACAATTCTCATTTTAGCAATGCTGTCTTTCTCTCTTTAGAGATGTATCCTGTGAGTTATGATAGTACATGTGAATAAAAAGAGCTCATCCACTAATGTTGCCTACTCCCCTATGATTTCAACCCTTGAATAAAAAATAAAAAATGAAATCCAACCCATGATTCACTCTACAAAATTCAAGTAATCAAAATTCTCATAATTTTAATAAAATATCCTTAAGATAAGCATCCCCAAATGGCTGCTCAGTAATCGAGGACTGCTGGCTCTATTTTCTGAGAGGAAGGCTACAGGAAATATTTTAAGCAAATCTTGCATGCAAATGTGATACATTGCCTCCGAGCTTCTGTGCTTGGTTTCAGAAATATCAGTTCACTGGACTGAACAATAATCTTGTCTTAGAGAAATGAACCCTTTGGACTTCAAGTTGATCTGGATGGCAGTAATTCAGCTCAAATTATTTCCATCTTATACGATTGTTGTCTTGTTTTCTAATGTTATAAAGAAAGGGGAAAAAAACAAATAAGCCTCACAATGCAACTCCTTCTTGTATTGATCAGAATTTTTGGCATTAAAAATGCCTGCTCTTTAACCTTTTCCTTTGCAGAAATCTTTCACTGACTCAGTGTGCGTGGCATGATTTTGGTCCCCATAAGACACTCACAGCAATGCTATTTATTACTGACAATGTAAAAAATGGATGTGCTTTAAGCTGTCTACAAATTACTATTTAAAAACAGAAGACATGATTAATCACCAGATAGAGCAGTAAAAATGAAATCTGGAAGACAAATATGGAATACAAATGTTTAATCATAAATGAGAAAACAATGAATGCATAAATGCAACTCTATTCTACTTGAAAATAATAAACTTTCATATGAGAGTCACTTGAAACTTATAAACATAAATCCAGTTGCATTATAAATACAAAATCTTGCATGTGGCCTACTCACTATGGCTGAAAACTTTGCATTTATATACTTTAATTTGGCAAGATAATAGTTGATATTGTGTGTAAGACTTTCTTCAAGATGAAGATTTCAACTCCAGTGCATGTTCAGGAGAATTTGATGTAAGGAAAATTCATTCAAGCACATTTACCAAATGGTATTATATTATTTCCTTGTGCAATGAAGTATTTTATATCATTTAAACAAACACAGAGCAGGTTAGAATGTACCATCTTTTTAATCAAAAATTAATTACATTAAGTATAAGAAGATACATTATTGTACTTCAGTATACAACAGTAAAGGGCTAAGTATAGAAATGTATTTGCTGTTTCTATCTGAAGCACAATTACTAAACAAACAGATCTCCCATTATGTTGCCCTGCACTAAGCACAATACAATACAATTTAGTACTCTTTGAAAAAATCATAATATATTTCTATAACTGAAGATTCTTGCTTATATTAACTCCTTCCAATTCTGTGATAATCAGGAAAGTCACTGACAAGTGCACTATGCATTCATCAACTCATCTCATAGTTTGAAATACCTAGTCTCTAGATGTCTATTATTGTTCTCTGCATATGCAGTACTAAATTAGGATACCACTGTAAGATATGGTTATCTAGCAATATTCTATAATGTTTAGTATCAGGCTTCTCCTACAAAGTTGGTCTATTTCTCTGAAATTTTAAATACCTAGTCTCTACTATTTCTTTTAATGAAATAAAAGAGTTGGGCATCATAAGCCAGTGGTTTTCAGTGAAATACTTAATAGGAGAGTCATCTATTTTCCTTTGTAAGGATTAATATGTGTGAGACAGGAGTGGTTTGAATTCTAAACATGGCATTTCAGCACTCTGATCAAGCTAAAATTCAAGTGACAGAAAAGAAAAAAAATCATCGTCTATCATAAAGAAAAATCCAAATCAAGTCATATGAAACAATTCTGCCTTAATTAATGTGTATGATCCCAGTAAAGAGATTTCCTAGTCGTGTAAAGTACATTCCTTAAAACCAGCTGGTTTTGTACAAACCTGGTTCTTTTATTATTTTCAAATAGTTTCATTGTCCAATTTGGGCCAAATTATCTACCTATGCACCAGATTTACCAGTTGACATCAGATGATAAAATTCTATGGTAATTGCACTTATCAGGGGTATATTTTTCTTATCAAAAACAAGTAAAAGACAAGTCAGTAATGTTAGCCTCATAATACAAAATTTAAATACTTATCTCTTTGTTCACTTTATTTTCTCACATTCTAAGTAAAAGCTATATATTAGTCTGCCAGTATCCCACTGGTTTTGGAACATCCAAATTGTATTTCAGTGCTATGGAATTCTGACTGTTCAATACATCTACGGGGACTTGCTCAAGAATGCAGTTCATTCACAGAAAATGTTTAACAGATTATCCTATAATCCTTAGCAATCTTCCCTTAGGGTTCTTGTCTGCCACTTCAGGGTAATAGCACTGTGAGTATGTAATTCTTTCCAATGGGAGACCATTTGCTCTATTAAATTTTCAGCTCCAACATTACTAATACCCCATGATTTCTCACGAGTGATATTAGCTATCTGAGAAAAAATAGGGAGAGAGCTATGTTGCTCGGTGCCAGTGGCTTACAGCTGTAATCATAACTATTCTGGAGGCTGAGATGTGAGGATCATGGTTTAAAGCCATCACTGGGTGGAAAGTCTGTGAGACTCATCTCCAATAAACTATTCAAAAAAAAAAGAGATGGAAGTGGCATTGTGTTGAAAGTGGTAGGGTGCACACTGTGAGAAAAAGAAGCTCAAGGACAGTGAGTATGCCCTGAGTTCAATTCCCAGAACCAACAAAACACAAAAATCCAAAAATCTATGTCAAGCCAACTGCCTCTTTGATGACAGTTCAACACCACTCCAGTACCATATCTGTTCTTAGATCTTCTCCTGAGTCATGTTAAGGCATGAGGTTTAGAACAACTGCAAATGTTCATTTTTGCAGTTGATATTTAGTGTCAGTGTTGTTACCTATAACCTTTCAAGAGTGAAAATTAATACAGCCTGTTAGGCTTAAAATAGCAACTCAGTTTAAGGTTGTGGAGGAAGGCTGAAAAAGTACAAATGGAAGATTATTCTTGTAGATTCTAGATGGTAGCAGAAGAAAGATGTTAGCTGCAGCTACCATTATCCTACACTGCTGTCTAGTAGAATGACTGTATCTGATATCTTTTTTCCAAGACCCTGCACAGTTAGCCCCTCTTATAGCCCCTGCATGGAACTATGTCTTTACTTCACAGGGATCTGCTTCTCTAGTATCTGTCCGTGACTTACATAGTTCACTTTTTCCACCTCATTTTCCATTCTTGATTATTAAGGTTTGGGTGAGAATTCTTTGTATGGCCTAGGATATTTTATTGCCCTTGTCACCACAGAGATAGTTTGGTTGAATGAAAATCTCTTACTCTTGAGTCAACATAGTTGAATCTTAATGGTGTTTTCATGTAGGCTGTTGAGTCCATGGAGTGATTGAGAATCCAGATGCTATATTCTCACCATGGCTTCTCTGATCATTCTTTCCCAAAGGGACACTCATTACATTGTGAATGAAATTGATTTTCCCAGGTTTCCCTCCTCTTTCTGGATTTATTTTTTTATGAAGCACCAAACAATTTATTATAAAATTGCTTCCAAGAGTCAGCTCTCCACTGTAGAAGTCACACTTTGCATTTCTACAAGGAGAAAGATCACAGTGGGTCAAAAGAATGGAAGGGAGCCAATGCAAGCTCCAGTCTGAGGGTGAGCTCTATTTTCCTGGTTTTCATAATGGGTATTTCTGAATTCTGTCTATCTCTGTCTGTCTTCATGACTTATTTCTTTGGATGTGGAAACATAATGATAAAGATGATCACTCAAAGATAAAAATATCTAAATTCCATAGTACACCCATTATTTTGAATTGATATATCATTATTTGGTTCTCTGGGCAAATAATAATCTAGGAAAAAGAAGATCTAAATATTTCCAGATATGAAAAGTTGACCATGCAACCCAAAACGTGGGGAAAATAATTCATAAATACAGATATCTGACTCTTCTGATAGGAAATGTATATGAGATGAGCATCCTCTGATCTTCTAGACTCCCTGCTAGATATCCAACTGCTGAAGTAGAAGGGAGACATAGAGTACTGTTTTGTCAGTCATCTAAATTTTCAGACTTGAAAACAAGCCATTGTTCCTCATTCTTTCTTCAACTTGTCATTGCTTATAATTCCTAAATGAGGCTGAATAAATGATATTCATAATTTTGAGGTTTCTTGGTCTTAACCTCTGGCATTCCTAATTTTAAAAAAAATGTTTTTATTTTTGAGTACTTCATGGATTTTCTGTCAACTAAATGAAGAGCCAAATTCAACTTAAAAAAAATAGCTACTGTCAGCTACTCAAGAAGCTGAGGTGTGAGGATTGTAGTTCAACATTAGCCAAGGAAGGAAAGTCCTTGACACTCAATAAACTCACAAAAAGTCAAAAGTGACAAGACTGTGGGTTAAGTCATTAATCTTGGGCACAAAATACCTCATAGACAGCACCCAGTCCCCGAGTTCAAGCTTCAGGAGCAGATAACAAACAAACAAACAAACAAACAAACAAACAAAAAGACCTCTTAAATATTTACATAACACACATATACTTAAGAAGAATTAATTTCTGCACATGATTCAATATTTACAGTGATTAATCCTTCTCATAGATATACCCACACGCTGGATTTAACAATGGTACATAGGTATGCAAAAAGAGGAAACAAACCCATATATCTCTATTATTACAATTATGTAATCTTCCTTTTCTTCTTCCCCTCAATCCTTTTTCCTTCCTTTCTTCCTTCCTCTTTCTTTCTCTCCCTCCCTCCTCCTTTCTTTTTTCTCAAATCAAGCATTTAGATTTAAGTCTAATCATTATTTTATGTGCAGCATCTGCTTCATAAATTGGTTAAAGAAACTGACGTGTGTTTCTTCTTAGTTATATTCCAACTATCTTTTTACTTATTCTACTCTGGGGTTACCATTCAAGAACCTATCAGTTTATTAGTTCAATGCATCTTGATCAAGATGACCTCTTTCATTATTCTCTCCCATCCCTCCAAATCCACATTAGGCCAAGAAAAACAAAGGATTTGTTTTCTGTCATATGCAGAAGCAAGGTTTAACTTATAAGCATACAAGGTCTGATGTGTACACAGATACAGTATATCCAGGGGGAATTCAAGAAGCGTAATGCCTTAGAAGATTTAACTCAGAACCCAATAAAATTGACACCAGGCAACTGTTACTCAAGATGTGAAAAGGGAGCATGAGGGAGAGGGCTGGACAAGTGATTTTTATTTCTTTTACATTCTTTAGGTAAAAATATACATGTGTTTGATCTATCTATACTGTCTTCTTGTGTTCATGAGGATTCTTTATTATTTAACTTTTGATCAGCAGTTATTAAACAATTTGTTCCTTCTCTCCTATTCTAAATATTGAATTAAACATTAGACTTTGTTCTAGTAAGCACACAGCTTCTTCCCTTACAGCCACAAGACAATAGTCTCCATCCTGCTCTTCTGTCATTTACACAGTTTTTAATTAATGATAGAAGTTTTTCCCCACATCCTCTGTTTCCAAGAATGTATAAGTTCCTAGGAATCAACCTGTAAAAAGAAGTATTTTTAATTCAGTGTAGGAGCTGAGCTAACTCTGTGGTCTCTAGTAAGACTGGACTATAGATAGACCAGATGGCAAAGAAATGCTCCTGTATGTTGTCTGAATGTAAGCCCACATTCTCCCTGTCAGGTGATATTCTAGATAAAAATATCTCTTTTTAGAGGCTTTGAACAGCAAAATTGAGTACATCTGGCAAGCCTCCTTTATTTACTCTTTGTTAAGCATCATAAAGTATCTTTTCATGGCAAAAGGGGAATGATTTATACTTGCAAGGCTTGGGCTGATTTATTTCAAAGGAATTTTGCTTATCCAAATGATTTGTGCTCCACCTTCTAGGATCTTTAACTAGTTTTCCAGGTGCAGAGGTGAGGGCTGCCAACATATAATTTATGGATTACCCTTACCTCCCTCCACAAAATGTTCACCACTTTGGCAATGCTCCAATTTCCAGCTATAGTCTCTGCTTCAAAGGGTAAGTTACATATTCTTTGAAGCATGTAGAAATAAAATCACATTTTTTTCAGTGAAGTTGCTAAATCTCCCAAGTATCTTAAAATATCTTCATTCTCATATACTCTAAAAGTAAGCACTATTCAAATTAGATCTCTTTTACCAGATTGGATTTTACTTGCCTACAAAGAATCTTACAAACAAATACCCTAAATTCAAAATATATAGAATTAGATAGTATACTTAATTATATTGTAAAGATAGATGTAGGAATTATCTAGTTAATCACCAGGTCAAACTAAGCCAGTGTTCTAAGACATGCTGTTCCATACTTGAATTTAATTTGCCAAGAGGCCTTAATTAGCCTCACATTTATTATTCTACATTTCCCAATTATAAAAGAAAATGTTTCCCTCAAGGTTTTAATAACAATAGGAAGTAAATATTATACATGTAGATATGTGCATAAAGAATAGATTGTTCAGGCAGAAAATAATCATTGCTTCTTTTGGTAGAGAAATAACAAATTTGGAAATCCAGAAACATGGTTTCTCCTCATAGAGATCTCTTATAGCAATTCTTTTGGTTTCCATTATTGGAATTGTGTAAATACCTATTTAATCATCTTTATACTCATACTGATAAGGATCATCATTCTGATTCACAAAGGTTATAAATAACATAAAGTACAATGAATTCAAGTTTTACATTGGAAAAGAGTTTAAGTCTTCAAAAATTTTTGATAAAATTATTTCTTCCTGATCAGGTGATATGTACCTTTCCTTCCTATTACTTAGTATCAGCCATTCCCTCCTCACTCCCATTTCCCTCCTCCTTCTCACCACCTCTGAGTTGCTCATTTTACTTTCCACTTATTCTATGCCCTCATCATTGCACCATTTATGAGGTAGAGGATACAGAGTCCTCCCAAATATGATAGGACAAGTTCAGAAGGAGTCTTTTGTTGCCCCATTTTTGGAGTTCTCTTTATTTATGTATTATTTTATGTACATATGAAGGAGCTCTTGGACATTACATTCTGATGTCTTTCTCTCCACATGGTAGTTCTTTAATTACTCAACATCAATGTGTTGGTGGATCTGATCAATAAAATAATAAAACATGACCTCAAGGATATATGGCAAAGGAGAAAAGATGGGACTGTCTGAAAATGCATGTGCAAAATGGATGTAAGAAAACACGTTTGGGGGCCAGGAGTTTGGCCTAGTGGTTATAGTGCTTGCCTAGCATGCATGAAGACCTGGGTTCGATTCCTTGGTACCACATACATAGAAAAAAGCCGGAAGTGGTGCTGAGGCTCAAGTGGTAGAGCTCTAGCCTTGAGAAAGTCTAAGGACAGTGCTCAGGCCCTGAGCTCAAGCCCAGGACTGGCAAAAAAAAAAAAAAAAAAAAAAACAAGTTTGTATTAAGGGCTGAGTAGTTCCTTAACATTATTCAGAAAAATAATGGTATCGATCCTTTCTATGAAAAACAAAATAGAAAAAATCATGATCATTAAAAGGGAAATTAAAGTCTGAAATAAAATGGGTTAATAAATGCTAAATATTCAACAAGAGGAGAATCACTGGTGGCATAAGCTGTTATTCTTATGAGATATAAATTTGTAAATTAATATTAAGCCTTATTAACATTAATTGATCAATGTGTAAATATATACTTAACCCTTAATGCATTTGAGCAAGTGGATTAGCCTCTCTCAAGTTAAAAACCCAACTCTGTGACCGTGCATTCTAAATGCTTTATTAAAATGTATACAGGGGCAGAAAAATTAGAATTGATTGCCACTATCTGAATGTATTTGCAAAGACCCTGGCATAGTTATCGACGTCTTAAAATTTGTACATTTCAGCTATTTCTTTTATTTTATTTTATTTTTGTGAAGGTAACATAACAACAATTTGAAAACTCAAATAATACCAAAAGTCTGCAATAATTAGAAATCATACTTCCCCAGAATCTATCATGACAAGTTCTCCAGTCCAAGTCAAATCATTTAAAATATTTCTATAGTTAACTCATCTAGGAAATCTCACAGTTATTTTAAAAGTACTTTACACATTGTGATATATGACATCAATATGTGAATTTTATTAGTCATTTTTCATTCCGAAAGATATATATTAGATTCATCATACATACTGGTCTAAATTTCTTCCCAATCAATTATCACATAATTCTCAGTTTCTGTCTTCACTGGTCCTACCTCCAAATTCAAGTAACTATGTTCTATAATCTTTAATCTCTATGTTTTGACATATATTTTGTAACAAGGCATTACTGTCTCCATTTTCCAGCTTATAGGCATTTGGTCACATTTTTAAAACAATTTTTTCATGAATTATAAATGGGCTTATTATGGAAGTACAGGAAAAAAGTAAATTAACATTTAGGAGAGAGACAAGTAGTGTGTTGATTACATTTTTTCATGAGTAGTTTTCCTGGCTATGATAATAGCTACTAGATTATATGAGAATAATAGGTATTTCCTTCTGCATTCTTTCTTGATTTACTTATTCATTTTTTTAGAATATATATTCAATTTATTTCTTAAAATGCTCTTTTGGCAAGTATGTTTCCTGATTTTTTTCAGAGTTTAACATATTTTATGTATTACTAACATATAGGCAAGTATGAAAGGGACAATAAATATACATTGAAAATTATTGTTCAAATAAATTTATTCTGGGTGTCTTTTTTTGGTGCTAGTTTGCTATTTCCTTTGTATTTTACATTACAATTCTTTACTTTACTTTATCTTTTTTTGTCTTTTTTTTTGCTGTCCCTGAGCTCTTTTATCTCAAGGCTAGTGCTCTACCACTTTCAACCACAGTTCATTTTCTTGGTTTTGAGTGTTAATTGGAGATAGAGAGTCTGACAGGACCGTTTTCTGCCCAGGCTGGTGTTGAACTGCAATCGTCTTATCTCTGCCTACTGGGTAGCTAGAATTGCAGACCTGTGCCACCGATGTCCTGGATTTATTATTTTTTTAAACTTGTGCCTCCTAGAAAGTGTTTGCAATTTAATGTTTTCCCTTTAGGAGAGTTTTAGTAATTCTCTTTGATCGTTTCATCTTACTTTCCTTTTATTCTCCTTATTAAGAATTCCTGGGTTTTAAATGTTATGTGTTCTGTATTGACTTTCTCATATATCACTCTTTTTTAATATTAATTTACATTTCATAAGTAATTTGCTCATATATATCATTGAATCTTTTTGTTGAAGAGATTTATTCTGAACGTATTTGATTTTAAGGTTGTATCTATTTCTATATATACTTATATTGACCACTTATTTCATAATTTTTAGTATTCTGTTTGTTTTCTTCATATTTTCAAGAATACTATAGAATTTAAAATTCATAAATTGTCATATTTGCATTTTTGGACCACAGATTTTGAAGAGTGTATTCTAACGCTGAATATGTTCACCAAATCTTCTAAAATTTATCATCACTAGATTTTTTGTTTTTTGCTTTTTGTTCTTTTTGACAGTCAGTCCAGGGCTTGAACTCAGGGTCTGAGCACTGTCCTTGGACTTTTCCTCTAGGCCAGTGCTCTACCATTTGGGCCACAGCCCCACTCCCAGCTTTTCTATGAATGTGGTACTAAGAAATCAAACTTGAGTCTTCATGAATCCTAGGCAAGCACTCTACCACTAGGCAAAACTCCGGGCCCCAATCACTAGTTTTTAACTAGTGGGTTTCCATCATTTTTCCTTGCTACCATTGTTTCATAACCTGGAAAATCACAATAGCCAAATCATAATTAATAGCATAATATACAGGACAATGTCTTTGTGTTTATCAGGAAATGATTGTGAATGCAAAATATTGGGGGTGAACCTCATATGTAAGGACCATTATATGATAGGTTAAAAGTGATTTTATTCTGCAATTTGTTTTTCAAACAACTTTGTCACATTTGAAAATGTGAAACACTTCATTGTTGAGCATTAAACATAGGAGCTGTGGGAAGAATTGTGTGTGGCCACTTCTGCCATGAAACTCCTCTATTAAAAGACTTACACTAGTAAGACCTACACTTTTTTTTAACCACTCATCAATTATCTGCCATTTTTTAATTTGTAGTATCTTAGAGCATTTGGGTGGTAAAAATGTACATTTGATCAGTTATCCACCCTCAGTAGAAATTCTAGATTGTTCTTATGTTTGCTAAAATGTGCAACTTTTTTGGTCTGCTGTGAATTGTGTAAACAAAACTTTTTTAACCCTTATTATTCATGCATGTTGATTCCTAAAAATACAAAAGGTATAATAAGTGTCCTTCTCTTCAGGTTTTATTTCCACAGTTAACCACTGAATTTGGTGGTACAAAAAGTATCTAAAGAAAGATGCCAGAAATAAATTATTTTGTTGTTTTAGGTAAGATGCCCTTCTGAACTCCATCCAAACCTCTGCAGCAACATTTCAATGAGTTAAGAAGAAAGAAATTATAATGTATTTCCTAAAATAAACTACAATGTACTTCCCAAAATATTTTAAACAGGGAAATGTTTCTCCAATCTTTAAGCATTGTGTCTGGACCAGTACAATAAAAGAAGATATTGAATGGCAAAGAAAAAGCACAGTCAAAGAACTGTTATTACCTTATAATTGTTTTCATTATTCGGGCTGATTTTTTGTTGTGCTGCCTATTTTAGGGATTTCACTTCATCATGTCTATGTATGTGGGAACAAGGAGACTATGTAGAATTTAGTACTAGCCAGTTTCAAGCATCTACTGGGCATCTTGGAACACATCACTCCTGAAAAAGGAGGAACACAAGGTGAATAAAGGTCGATTCCCTTGTCTTGACTATTCTGTCTCCTGTACAGAACACTGAGCCCCTGAAAGGCATTGATTTTTATTTCTTTTTTTTTTTTGAGTACTTACCATGGTTCCTGGACTAGCTTACCTGTGTACAATGTATTTGATAAAAGAAAACAAGGTATCTTCTATCCTGGGCGAATTGTGCACAAAGGTCATTGCACATAACACAGTTCTTTGAGTAGGCAGGGATGTATAAAGCCAAATGTCCTAAGAATCTTTGCTACTAGTTCCCATGATCATTTCTGAGTAAATGTATTACAATAATGAGGAGATGGTATATTTCTTTAATAAAGAAACTAGTAAAACCCTGAGCTTGTTAAATTAATGACTTCTTAGAAGTGAAATATATTTACAATGAAACACCCATACAAGGAAAAGATATTAATTGACATAAAATGCTTCCTCAGAGCAGCAGTGATAAATTTAGATTTAATGGCATGTACTCGTCAAAGACTCATGTCTGTGCATCATATAAAATGTTATACAATTACGTTTGTCAGCAATGGAAGCAGTTGATAGCTCAGTAACTCACTCTGTGTTATTGCTTTGGAACAATGATCTTTAAATATTAACCACAAGGTAGCTCTTGAAGGCTTTTAAATGAATAACATTATTATAACTTCCAGAATGTTTATGGAGAACATAGAGTTTAGTTTAACATCATAGTGAAATGCTGTCTTTTTAAAAGACAAAGTAAAACCATGTTTTCTTTTTCAAAACTCTGTGAATATTTTTCCAAATGTCATTTCCTATCTTATTTACATGAAAGAGAAAGATAAATCCCTTCTTAAAAGTCAGCTGACATTATTCCTATGTTATACAATTTCCATCCCATTACACCGGTTTTTAGACAATAAAATACTAAGGACAGTTCGGTGTGCATTCAGTATTATAGGCTCAGAGTTCAAGTCTGAGGATCGACAAAAAAAAAAAAAAAAGCAGGCTCCTGGTTCAACCAAATCAAGAAATTATTCCTCATAAATTACTCACACAAAGAAAAGCAGGGAGAATCAGGGCACGTTAGCACTTTTCTGTACTTACTCTCAGGAGGTAATTGAGAGCATCATTGTATGAGGACAAGGTGGGTGAAAAGCCATCTAAACACCACTCAGCAAATAAGCCAGGCATCATGGGTTTCACCTGTGATCCCAGCTCCTCAGAAGTTGTAGGAGGACCTTGACCTAAGACCATCCCTCGCCAAAATCTAAGACCTTCTTCCAAAAATAACTATAAAGTAAAGAAGATCTAGAGATCTGGTTCAAGAGGTAGACACGTGACTGGCTGTCTGTTCAAATTACAGTAGTGCAAAAATACAGAAACCAAACAAAACAGGAATAAAAAAGCAACTCTAATGATCTTGAGCTTACTAGGAAGGTCTCATCGATAAGGAAGGAATTGGGGTCAATTGCAGGCGTGGTTATATTGTTCTCTAATGAGCATGCCCACTGACCCAACTGAGATAAGCAACATTATGTTATAGCTCCTTAGGCAGATGGTGAAGGACTTGGGATACACAGATGGGCTGCCTTTGCATAACTTACAAAGATTTAACTTGAGAAAGTATGCCATGTGAACAATGTACTGGCAGATGTTATCTGGAGAAATTATGTTGAGCTGGGTGACTGGCTTGTTGGTGGCCGAGTGTGGGGTCAGACTGACCTGGGACCTGCACTACTGATTAGAACTATGTACACAAGGAGATAAGCTGTTATCATGATGACTTTGGGCTATGTCAATCGCTTCTTGTTTAATTTATCTGAGACTTGAATACTGCTTTGAACAAATGTAACCCCTGACAGTTTCCTGGTTTTAAGAATAGTATACAAGATTGGAGCTAAAAAAATAAATGGGGCTACAGTCTTAAGCTTACGGCCTTAGGCTTCAGTCTTGGGCTTCTGACTTAAGCTGTAGACCTCCTGACCCCATCTGTTTCTTGTCTTTTTCCTTGCTAAGTCCTCAACACCTCAATCAGGACCCCGATTCGCTGCTGGCTGGCTCCTGCACTAATTTACACATGTAACCTAACTACTGAAGAAGCTGAGGTCTGAGGATCCTGGCTCAAACCCAGCCCGGACAAGAAACTCCTTGAGACTCCAATCCCAAACAAGCCTACTCAAAAAAGCCAGAAGTGACACTGTGGCTCAAGTGGCAGTGTATTCACCTTGTTCAAAAGAAGTTCAGACATGTCATTTGAAATATGATGTAAAAATCAAGGTTAATAAATTCTTTAATAAAAAAGGAAAAAAAAATCATTTTGATAGAAAAAAGAAGTTCAGTGACAATGACTAGGCCAGAGTCCAAGTCTCAGAACCAGAAAAAAAAAGTATCATGAAAGGGAAACTGGATCATAGGATAACTTATCAGTTTTATAAGGTCACACCTGAGGGCAAAGATCAGGTCATGAATATAGAAAAAATTAAAAGAAAAACCACAAGGGTCACCAAACCCAGAATGAGAGATCTGATCAAAAGACTAAAACAAAATAGAGGAAGGGAGGGAAATATATAATAAAGGTCAAGCAACAACTAGCAAATGAAAAAAGTACACAAAATTAAAACTAATAGCTGGGAGAAGAGTAATGGTTCCTATGATATCACTTTAAGCGCAGATTTATCCAGATGTGACCCCTGGTGATACCATCTGGGCTACTGACTCAAGAATAGACTTTGGCAATGTACTTTTCATTCTGCATTAAGCTTTTGATGGTCATGTAAAAAAAACATTTTAAAACTGTATGAAAAGTGATACATAATTAACAAAAATCACTATTGGTTATCATGTGAAAAACATGGCTGGATTAATATTGCCCTTAATAGATAGATTATACTGAGAAATTCAAAAGCCTTTTCTGAGGATCAATGACAGTAGTTACATGTGCTGTCCTAAAACATAAAGTATTTGGATTCAGAGAGACTTCATTAAGAGGATTAATATAAAGTGAAAATACTGAATCTGATTAGGATCTTCCCTGAGTCCTTCAAAACACTGTCTCCCTTCACATCAGGGTGAGTCCCAAGGATAGCAAGCAAGGACCCCGATACTCTGTCTTGCTTTGCAGAGAATCAGTTCTTTTCTATAATGAGAAACTATTTTGAATTGGGGGTCCTGGTCTCCTGAGGGTGTTGGCCTTTGGCTACAGTTGTCTTGGTTGAAAAGACTAGTAATATGTTTTGTAATGCTTTGGTACTCAAAAATGCAATTACTACTTTTCATGCATTGAACTCTGAAACATTTCATTTCAACTTTAATGATATTGTATTAGAAAATAAATACATTTTCGCCTGATGAGAACTGGCACAGAGAGGGAATAAGAGAGGCAGGGAGGGGGGGGGAAAGTGGGGGAAAGGGGAGAGAGAGAGAGAGAGAGAGAGAGCGCAAAAGAGAGAGAGAGAGAGCATATAAAAATTAAAGAGTCAGGAATCAGTGGCTGAAATGATGTTTCTCATGAACTGACAAATAGGGTAAAACCAGAGATTCAAATTTGTTGAGGAAATCATGAAATTGTATCTTTCTTTTCCTGAGAAAAATAATTAAACAAGAAAACTAATATGCCTTTTCATGCTGGAATAAAAATAAACATGCCATAGGAAAATATTGAAGATCAAAGGACATGCAGATACTATATTTCTAAGTGTTAAGGGAAAGGAATAATGTGAGGAAGCATCAATCTTTATTATCCTAAATTGGAACCCAATCAGCCAGTTGAATGGCTATAGCAAAAAAATAACAGAAAATTCATAACACAGGGAATTGTACTACCAGAGTGATTTTGAACTCCAACTCTTTCTTAAATATCCAACCTGAAGATCAGGGCTTTCAGTTTTCGAATGTGCTCTCTTTCTTGCTCTGGCTCTCATGTTTGACCTTCATACTTGAATTTGGAATAAAAACAACAGAAGTCATTAACCATTTCAGGCCTGAAATTATCAACCTTTGCTAAAAAACATGTCCAACACATATATTTCAGACTGATTTAGTGTTACTTACAAAATTTATGTCTACATTAGTTTAAAATGCCTACATATATAATTTTCTCTAGGAAGTATAATGCCTGGGTAGTGTTAATGACTTTTCATAACATTCATGATCAATTGTCTGGTCATACTGATTTTGTTCTGCTTCAGAAAAAATATGTCAAATAGTGATGCACACAAGCTGATTTTTAAACAGTAGATGCTAGCTCAGAATATTTTACAAGATGTCTCATACTTTTTTTCTAGAATTGGTCAACTTTGATGGGAGTATGACATTAGAAACTTTTGAAAAATTGAAGGTGTTAAGAGGAAGAATGTCTGTAAACAAGTAATAGTCATGCTTAAATTAAGTTTTAGGGAGATGTACACATTATGGCTTCCTTTAAATGTCTAGCTTCAGGAAACACCGGGAGTGGGAGATGTCACAAAGCAAAACTCAGGGAGAAAGTGTATAGGTTAATCCAAGGTGCATTCTTCTTGTTTTGGAGGAAAAAGCAAGTACAAAACTGGATAGAGGAAGAACACATTAAATTCACCAAGGCAGAGAAATTAAGATGTGTAATATTTCCGTAGAAATATAGCTCCTCGCTAACCACAATGACAATGCGTATGACTTTAATTTTCTTGTCACAAGCTGACCAACAATACCGAGCCAAAAAAGGAAAGATGATTTGATAATTTGATAACACAGACTGCTCTTGTGATTCAGACTCATGACTGAAGAAATGTCTTATATTAATCATCATAACAGAACTTGCTGAGACACATGTTTTTGTGGCTTGGGGCACTTGAAACGACAACCACTTCATTCAACAGGATAGGCACAAAGTTCTTGGAAAGAGAAAAAGAAATGGCAGTAATTATATAAAAAAAAAAAACCAACAGAAGAGGCATACACCCTTCCATCACTGAGAAGAATAAAGCATTAATATTGTTTACCTACAAAATATGTCATCCTACTGGTACCTGTGCCTTACTCTGTAATTCTACCTATTCAGGAAACAGAGACCTGAGGATTTCCCAGTTCCAACACAGGCGCCATAGGAATTTCCATGAGAATCTTATCTCCAATATACTACTCAGAAAAAGTTAGACATGGTACTGTGGCTCAAGTAGTAGAGTGCTAGCCTAAAGCAAAAGAAACTCAGAGACAGCACCCAAGCCCAGAGTTCAAGCCCCAATACTGACCCCCCCAATAAAAAAGCACCCAGAAAAGTAACAGAATTAAAGCCCATGAAAATAACCTTTCTTTTTATTTTTTTATTTTATTTTTCATTTTTTAATATTATTTTTATATATATTTTTATTGTAATTAATAAAAGGGTTACATAATATTTGCCAGATAGAAGGTGCATTAATCACATATATTGATACCCTTTCACCTGTCTTGGTCCCCATTACCCTCCCTTGCCCCCCCCCCCCCGTCTTGGATTTCCCCCCCTTCCCTATACAATTTCAAATAACCAAATACAAATAACAATATGAGATAACCAAGGGACAGCAAAAGAGATGAGAGATAACATAGTACATTAAGGACAACATTCATTCATTATATGGCTTTTGTTTCAATATCCTGGAGGTCTTTTCAATTAGCTTAATACTATATGGCCTTATGTATCAAGGTTTTGCTCTATTTCAGATCTCTACTAGCAGAGCCCAAGGTTTCTACTGATTATGACAAATGAGAGAAGCCATTGAGCCTAACTTCCTTTGAGTCTGGCTTACTTCACTTAATATGATTTTTAATATATTTTTATTGTAATTAATAGAAGGGTTACATGATATTTGCCAGATAAATGGTGCCTTAATTCCCACACATTGATACCCTTTCACATGTCATGGTCCCCATTTCCCTTCCCCCCTCCCCCACCCCTCATCTTGTTTTCCCCTGCTCCCTATCCAATTTCAGATAACCAAATACAATTATATTTGATATATCAGATAACAAAGTGAGATAGTGTAACAATATGAGATAACCAAGGGACAGTAGACATGATGAGAGATAACATAGTACCTTAAGAACAACAATGATTAATTATACGGCTTATGTTTACATCATATTTTAAATGACAAGTTTAACAAACAGTTGTTCAAGGAGGAAATCTAATTACATTCTCTGGGACTTAGTCTTTAGAACTTAATCAAAATTAGGCTAACGGTTTGTATGTCATAGAAAAACATATCAGTTTATGAAATAAAACATTATGATTATAGAGTCATAGGTTTTTTTGTCTATATAGTTATGTTTGTATTTCCATTACCATGTCCATTGCTTTGGGTATGCAGTTATTGAGTCCGCTCTCTTGTACACTTTGGATTTAATAACTGCATATTAAGGATACCATGCGCCTTTTGTTCCTTAGGTCTTGACTTGTCTCACTCAGCATGATTCACTCTAGACTCATCCACTTCCCTGCCAATGCCATTATTTTATCTTGTCTGTTGGCTATGTAGAATTCCATTGTGTATATATACCACATTTTCTGTATCCATTCATCTGCAGTAGGGCATCTGGGTTGTTTCCATCGCCTGGCTATTGTGAATAGTGCAGAGATGAACATAGCTGAGCAGGTGTCTGTATAATATCCTGGGTCATGCTGTTCAGGATAGATGCCCAGAAGTGGTATGGCAGGATCATAGGGAAGGTCTATTTTCAGTTCTTTAAGGAACCTCCACACTGCTTTCCAGAGTGGCTGAACTAGTTTACAATCCCACCAGCAGTGCAGTAGGGTTCCTTTTTCTCCACAACCCCACCAGCAACTGTCATTGTCTGAGTTCAAAATCTTGGCCATTCTTGCTGGGGTAAGGTGGTATCTTAGGGTTGTTTTTATTTGCATTTCCTTTATGACCATAGATGGTGAACATTTTCTCATATGTTTTTCTGCCATTTTAATCTCTTCTTCTGATAGGTCTCTCTTTAGTTCCCTTGCCCATTTAGTGAATGGTTTATTGGGTTTTCGGGGGATTAGTTTCTTGAGTTCCCTGTAGATACTGGATATTAAGCATTTGTCAGATGTATTGTTGGTGAATATCTTTTCCCAGTTGGTTGGCTGTCTCTCTACTTTTGCAACTCTGTTTTTTATCTGTACAGAAAGTTTTTATTTTTAGGTAGTCCCATTTATCGAGTCTCTCTCCAATCTGTTGTGACCCTGGGATTCTGTTCAGGAATCTGTTGCCTGTGCCTATGAGTTCCAGTGTCTCTCCTACATTATCATGTAGCAATTTCACGGTTTCCAGTCTGACGTTGAGGTCTTTGATCCACTTTGAGTTAATGCTTGTGCATGGCGAAAGGCTAGGGTCAATTTTTAGTTTTCTGCATGTGGCTGCCCAGTTTTGCCAGCACCAATAATTGAATAGACTGTGCTTGTTCCATTGTATATCTTTGGCTCCTTTGTCAAATACAAGTTGCCTATGGGTATATGGTTCTATTTCTGGGTCTTCTATTCTGTTCCACTGATCTTCTTGTCTGTTTTTGTGCCAGTATCAAGCAGTTTTTGTTACTATGGCTCTATAGTAGAGTTTGAAGTCTGGTATTGTAATACCACCAGCATTGCTCTTTTTGCCTAGAATTGTTTTGGCTATTCTAGGTCTTTTCTTGTTCCATATGAATCTTTGGATTATATCTTCAATTTCCATAAAGAATGTCTTTGGGATTTTGATGGGGATTGCATTGAATTTGTATATCAGTTTTGGCAGTATAGCCATTTTCACTATGTTAATTCTCCCTAGCCATGAGCATGGATGTCTTTCCATTTCCTAGTGTCCTATTTAATTTCTTTCATTAGGCTTTTATAATTTTCATTGAATAATTCCTTTACTTCTTTGGTTAAGTATATTCCTAAGTATTTTATTCTTTTGGGGGCTATTGCAAATGGGATCATTTTCTTGATTTGGCCTTCTGTTTGTATATTGTTGGTGTACAAGAAGGCTACTGACTTCTGAAGTTGATTTTGTATCCTGCCACTTTGCTAAAGTGGTTTATTAATTCTAGTAGTTTGGGAGTGGAGTTTGTTGGGTCACTCAAGTAGAGGATCATGTCATCTGCGAATAAGAATAGTTTAATTTCTTCTTTCCCTATGTGGATCCCTTTGATGTCCTTTTCTTGTCTTATTGCTCTGGCTAAGGGTTCCAGCACTATATTGAAGAGAAGTGGAGAGAGTGGGCATCCTTGTGTAGTTCCTGACTTTAAGGTGCATGGTTCCAGTGTTTCACCATTTAGTATAATACTGGCTGCAGGTTTTTCATATATGGCTTTCACTATTTTGAGGAATGTACCTCTTATTCCTATTTTTTCTAGTGCTTTCAACATGAATGGATGTTGTATTTTGTCAAATGCTTTCTCAGCGTCCAGAGAAATTATCATATGATTCTTATCTTTAGCTCTATTGATATGATGTATTACATTGATTGATTTGCGAATGTTAAACAAGCCTTGCATTTGTGGGATGAAGCTCACTTGATCATAGTGTATGATTTTTTAAATTTGTTTCTGGATTCTGTTGGCTAATATTTTAATGAGGAGTTTTGCATCTGTGTTCATTAGAGAGATAGGTCTGTAGTTTTCTTTTTTTGTTGGGTCTTTCCCTGGTTTGGGGATGAGAGTAATATTAGCTTCATAAAATGAGTTTGGTATTGCTCCTTCTGTTTCTATTTCTTGGAAGAGTTTCAAGAGTACAGGTGTTATTTCATCCTTAAATGTCTTGTAGAATTCCGCAGTGAAACCATCTGGACCTGGGCTTTTTTTGGTTGGCATTTCCCTGATTGCTTCCACAATTTCGTTGTAAGAGATTGGTTTGTTAATTTGTTTACCTCATCGTTGTTCAGTGTGGGTAGCCTATATTTATTTAAGAAATCATCCATTTCTACTAGATTTTCTAGTTTCTTTGAATATAGGCCCTGGTAGTACCTATTCATTATGGACTGGATTTCTTGGGAATCAGTTGTGATTGTTCCCGTGGGGTCTCTTATCTTGTTTATTTGAGTCTCCCCTTTCCTTTTTTTGATTAATCTTGCCAAGGATCTGTAAATTTTGTTGACTCTTTCAAAGAACCAACTTTTTGATTTATCAATTTTGTGTATAGTAGATCTTATTTCAATCTCTGAAATTTCTGATTTTATTTTTGTTATTTCTGTCCTTCTAGCTGTTTTAGAATTAACTTTTTCTTGCTCCTCTAGGAGTTTCAGTTTTTTTTTTAAGGTTATTTACGTGCTCTTCCTCTGTCTTTTTAATATGCGCTCGTAGTGCGATAAATTTGACTCTTAGAACTGCCTTTGCTGTGTCCCATAAGTTTCTTTGTGATGTTTCTTGATTGCCATTACATTCAAGGAAGTTTTTAATTTCATTTCTGATCTGATCTGTTACCCAGGGGTTATTCAGAAGTGTGTTGTTCAGTTTCCATGTGATTGAATGTTTTTTGACTTTGACTGCATTGTTCAGAATTAGTCTGACTCCACTGTGGTCTGATAGGATGCATGGGATTATATCAGACTTCTTGTATCTGCTTAAGTTTTCTGTATGAACTATTATATGATCTATTTTGGAGTGTGTTCCATGTGCTGCAGAGAAAGATGTAAAAAGTTTCGTCGTTGGGTGGAAGACTCTGTGTATATCTGTTAAGCCCAGCTGGGCTACTTAATATGATTTTTTTCTAAGACTTTCCATTTCCTAACAAATGGGGCGATGTCATTTTTTTGACAGCATAGAATTCCATTGTGTACAAATATCACAACTTGTTGATCCACTCATCAACTGAGGGACATCTAGGTTGGTTCCATATTTTTGCTATGGTGAATAATGCTACAATGAACATTGTTGTAGTAGTGGACTTAGTATGCCCTAGTTTCTGGATGGTTGGGTAAATGCCAAGTAGTGGAATTGTTGGATCATAGAGGAGCTCTATGTTTAGCCTTTTGAGGCACTGCCACACTGCTTTCCATAGTGGTTGAATGAGTTTGCACTCCCACCAACAGTGTAGTAGTGATCCCTCCTGGCCACATCCCCTCCAGCATCTGTTGTTATTAGTTTTCCTAATCCTGGCCATTCTAACTGGAGTGAGGTGGAATCTTAGAGTTGTTTTGATTTGCATTTCTTTTATGACCAGAGATGTTGAGCATTTCTTCATGTGTCTATAGGCCATTTTTGTTTCTTCTTCAGAGAAGACTCTCTTTAAGTCTTTGGCCCATTTTTTAATGGGATGGCTGTTACTTTAGAGATTAGTTTTGGAGTGATTCAATTGTTTGAGTTGTTGATATATTTTAGATATGAGGCCTTTGTCCGTTGTTTGATTGGTGAAGATCTTCTCCCACTCTGTAGGCTTCCTAATTAGTTTACTAGCTATGTCCTTTGCCATACAAAAGCTCTGCAGTTTAATGCAGTCCCACTTATCCAGCCTTTCTCTGATTTGTTGTGATTCTTGGTCTTATTAAGAAAGTTTTGACCTGTGCCAAGGAGGCCTAGTGTATCTCCTATTCCTTCTTGTAAAGTTTTCAGTGTGTCAGCTTTTACCTCCAGGTCTTTGATCCATTTGGAGTTAATTCTAGTGCAGGGTGACAAAGAAGGATCTAACTTTAGTTTTCTTCAGGTGCTTAACCAGTTCTGCCAGCACAACTTGTTGAAGAGGCTGTCTTTCTTCCATTCTATTTTTTTTGGCTCCCTTGTCAAAGATTTAGGTGGCCATAGGTCTGTGGTTTAATATCTGGGTCCTCAGTTCTATTCCCTTGGTCTTCAGGCCTGTTCTTGTGCCAATACCAAGCTGTTTTGATTATTATAGCTCTGTAAGAGAGTCTAAAGTTTGGTATTGAAATTCTTCCTGCAGTGTTCTTTCTGCTAAGAAGTGTTTTTGCTATACGGGGTCTTTTATTATTCCATATGAAATTTTGGATTGCCTCTTCTATTTCTTTAAAGAATGGCATTGGGATATTGATGGGTATTGCGTTGAATTTGTAGATAGCCCTTGGCAAGATTGTCATTTTCACAATGTTGATTATTCCAATCCAGGAGCATGGGAGGTTTTTCCATTTCCTTAGTTCTGCTTTAATTTCCTTTTTTAGGGTTTTAAAGTTTTCACGAAAAAGTTCCTTGGCCCCTGGCCAAGTGTCTGGGGTTTGAAAGTTTCTAGGAGCTCCCAGCAGGACCAGCAGGAGACCGCTCTGTTCCCAGGGGAGGGGCCCAGCTGAGGATGTGGGCTCCAAGGGCGGAGCCTCGCCTTTCTGATTCTCAGAAGGCCAGCTTGGCTGCTAGTTGGCCCTTCAGATCCCTGCTGCGTCTCTACTGCTTTGTCAGAGATTCTGTGACTGTGGGGGGGGGCCCTCAATGCTGTCTTGCTCAGGATTCCCACAAGATTTGAGGGGGACAGATTCTGGCTCCTATTTTCCTGCACACTTCCCCCACTGCTGTAAGGCAGGGACTCAGTGCCCTCCACTCTCCAGATCCAGTGGCCTGGGAGAGGAACCTGTTTGGTGGGTGGGAGCTGGGACAGCTCTGCCTCTGCTGGTGGGGTGCTGAGTCTTAGTGTAGCCTGCCTGTCAGTCTCCAGTCAGAGGGCTGGAAGTTGAGCCTGTTGGGCGGGTGGGAGTTGGGACAGCTCAGCCTCCCTTGGTGGGGTGCTGGATCTTAGGTAGCCCGCCTGTCAGTCTCCAGTCAATGGCCTGAGGGAGGGCGCTGTTGAGGGAAGGGACAGAATTCTAAATTCCTTGCCCCCCTGCTCCTGCCAGTCTTTCTCAGGCGGGGTGGAGGGGTCTGAGTTCAGTTCTATTGCTTGGCACCAGCTCTGCTTTCCCGATGGGTTTGGGGACTCGCTGTGTTACTCATGCCTCTGGGTTCCTTCTGTGGGTGTTCCATGGTAGTGGGCTAAGCCAGTGGGAGGGGTGGGGGAGGGGTCCTCACATTCTGAGTTGTTTGACAAGGTTGGATGTGAACTTTATCTGGATTTCTTTTCTGGTTTGAGTCCTTCTCCGTTGCTTTTTGAGTTTGTTGTTGTCGATTTCTTAAGGTAGTTGGCTCGTGGGGCTCCCTAGTTCTCTCTTTTTGTGAGAGAGAGCCAGGCAGCGTCCCTATTGTCTGGGCGCCATCTTCTGTCCCCATAACCTCTCTTTTTAATTTCTTGTTTGTATTAATCACATTTTTGGATTCAGAGGATAAAGTCTATTCCAGTTTGTGAAATCAGAAATCCATTTTGATGGAGTGAGGATAGTGGAAGAGAGTAGTTCCACATTCAGTCTGGAAGACAGAGAAAATGTCTATGTTCCTAGTAATTTGTTTTTTGCCAGTCTTGGAGCTTGAACTCAGAGCCTGAGCACTATTCTTGGACTTTTCCCAAGGCTAAAGCTCTATCACTTGAGGCACAGCACCACTACCAGGTTTTTCCTATGTATGTGGTACCAAGGAAATGAACCCAGGCCTTCGTGCATGCTAGGTAATCAATCACTCTACCACTAGACCAAACTCCCAGCCCCACTATGTTCCTAGTATTTTTAAATTTGCTGTTTATTCCCTCAAATCCCTAGACCAAAGAATGGTACCGTCCACAAACAAGGGGGACTTTACGAGGATCATTTACAGTGTCCAGCATGTCTAGTGCCTTCATAGACACTAGAGGTACATCTGATCCATCTTTTAGAAACTGCTCAGTCCTTTTAAACTGGCAATCATTTTTACCAACATAAACATACCTTCTAGCAACCTAACCACTCCAAGAATGGCATCACACCATCCACTATAGGATGTGAGGTTCATGTCACAATCTTGGTATGTCTTATGAATGAAAACATTTGAGGGTAACTCATCTTCATATACAAACATTTAAAACCAAAAACTTAAATTGAAGAGACTTGCATGTAATCAACTCCTCATCTCAACTGAAATACTCACATGTCTGAATGATTTTTACTTTTTAGCTGCATCATTATTCTTCACATGTACTCTGAATTACTTAACACTGAAAACAAAATGAACCAGCACTTCAATTTCATCTTCCAACCTTATCCTATTGTGATCACTGATAGAAATTCTCCTTTAGACTGAAACGTTGCTTCTGTAACTGATGAAATACTATCATTTGCATATGCTTACATAGGGAAGAAAATTGTAACTACAAAACTAAGCAGTGGAACACAACTAATTTTTATTTTCAGTGCTGTAGTTACCTTGAGCCCTATTCCCCTCACATACTTTCCTTTTTTCATTTCTCTGAGATAATGACAGGTATAAGTAGATGGTACAAAATCCTCCCTCACTTTTTCCAAAAAGGGCAGGAGGGTGGAGGAGTAGAAAGAGGAGATAGGCAGAAGAAAGGAGGAGGAGGAGAAGAAGAAGGAGGAGGAGGAGGAGGAGGAGGGGAAAGAGGGAGAGGGAGAGGCGGAGACAGCAGGAAGCAGCAGTCGAATCAGCTTCTTAATCTTGCCCCTTTTTTCCTTTTTAAGTTTGAAATTATCTGATTTCTAATTAGAAATTATTCATGAATAAATTCCACAAACAATTTTTGTTTGTAATCTATTTCCTGCTGGTCTAGGAGAAAAGGAAACTGGACATATTTCTGTATTAACTATTTTTATCATTTGGGAATCCTCCCAGAATGTTATGCCTCACGGTGTAGTAAAACACGAAACACAGCTCCCTTTGAGCAAGAAATGTGACTTTATTGGCTCACAGCTCCTCCATGGATCTCACAGGCAGATGTTCCCTTTGTTTCTCCACTACACAAAACCTCTTGTTGTCCACAGTGGAGACCTTAGACCTGTCCTGTTACACTGTGACAGGTGCTGAACCACCCGAGGAATTAGAAAACCATTTGTATACTTCCGCACATGCTGGAAGATGACGGAATCTTTCATTTGAGTCATCTGTGAAGCTTCCAAAGCATCCCTCTGCAGCCAGTGCTGGGCTAAGATTAAACTCGGCAAAATGCCTGAAGAGATACTGAATAGGTTTGATACAAATTACATTGTCCTGCTGGTTTGAAAGTGCACATTACTGGAGTCATTAACCATAATCATCCTCAATTACAAGCACTGTAAGCGTGCATATAGCAGCCCAGTAAAGGCAGCCACTGTTTGCCTGTGATGTCCATAATCCATAGAGACATTTCCTTCCCACACCATGTGTGGGGAAAGCCATCTCTTCTTTGTCCCTTTCCTCATTCCTGTCCTCCTGTTCCCAATTTCTTAAGCTTCATCTTCAAAAGAACAAAAGCCATTTTCCCCCTCTGACAATTCAATATTGTTATAGATAATGCTTTGCCTTATTCCAGATGGTAGAGTGTATATTAATTATGAGAAATTTGAAATTAGTGATACTTTATCTTATTCCAGTGTCCCTGTGTCCTATTAGATTGGCTAATGTGTTAAAAAAATGTTGGGGGCATGGGGCCCTGGAGTTTGGCCTAATGGTAGAGTGCTTGCCTAGCATGCACGAAGACCTGGGTTCGATTTCTCGGTATCACATATATAGAAAAAAGCCGGAAGTGGTGCTGAGGCTCAAGTGGTAGGGTGCTAGCCTTGAGAAAGTCCAAGGACAGTGCTCAGGCCCTGAGCTCAAGCCCAGGACTGACAAAAAAAAAGTTTAAAAAAATGTTGAGGGCGGGGTAGGGACAGCAATAATTGCCCAACTACTGTGAACTGGGATTGCAAATCTTCAGATTACAAAGTGATAATATAAGAAAACAAGGCTGGTGAGCTTGTAACTATTATATTGAAACCTTTATTTTTTTCGAATTTATATATTGTTAATGTATGAAGAAGAATACTGAGCAATATTGCATATCACATGTCAAGGGTACACATAGTAGATATTGTATATATGTGTTATATACATATATAATATATATTCCTGTTTGTATACATTACACATCTTAGTATATATGTGTACAAATATGTGTATAAGTACATAGAGGCACAACATATATGTATATATCTACATACATACATATATCATATATGTGTCCATATGAAACATTAACATTTCATAGGTTTGAACTGAAATGCTACACTTCTGTTCAAGAGCTTGTAGTTAGTTTTATCTTTACTGATGAGACCTTCATATTTAAGAAGAGATGTATCCTGCAAATCTAGAAGGCAAGGTTATTCTGGCCTACCTTTAGCCTCTGTTTCTGACATCTCCACCTTTTGTGACTACAAGATTTACCTCCTAGGGTGTTTGCAAAGATTGACAGATTGCCAGCTTTTAGTGACATGGTAGCTAAGTTAGTTGATTGTATCTGGATGAGGTTCTTCTGCCTTCGTGGAACCAAAAATACTACAAAAGGTGCAATCTTCTAAAAGGTAACTGAATATATTGGAGAGATTTCCTTGCATGTTATAGTCTAACTTGTTGAGGACTTACTTTTCTTCAAAAACTATGAAGTTTATGAAAATCATTATGATGGAATCCAGGCCATTCAGAACTATATTGTTTCAGGGAACTTGAGCTTGTATTCCCGGGACAGTCAAACATAGTTAATAATGAGCTGCATTTTCATTTCAGAGATGTTACTTTAAGTCTGCAGATGCTTCCTCATTCAGTTCAATCCTTCTCTGCCACCTCCCTTGTTCATCCACTCTCTCATTTTCTCTCATTCATCTCTCCATTCATCATCTTCTATCATTTATATAAATATATAATTATCTATCAATCTATCAATATCTATGAACTGAGGTTTGAATGTCCCCTGAAAGTTCAAGTTGAAATTTTCATTATAACAAGATGAAGAATCCAGGACCTTTAAAAGCTGATCAATCATGAGTCTCCAAAATGAATTTAAATTCTTAAATAAAGAAATGAAAACAAGGGAAATTTAGTATTATTTTACCTTTTATTTCCTTGCCTGTGTCACTGTTGTTTTCTGTATATTTTGTCTTATATGTAAGTTAAGGATAATGTGGTATGCAAAAATGGTGGGACAAAGATTGAATAAATGCAGAGAATCACTGAACCATATAACTTGAATTATATAGCTTGAGGGTGGTGCCTGAGACAAAAATACTGTGAGAAAACAAGGGAAGAGGTGATACTGTTCAAAAGGAAATAGACTCACTATTTGATTTATGTAAATGTAATCACTCTGTACATCACCTATACCGTAACAATTAAAAAAACAGGAACTGGCTTTTTCTTTCAATTCTTCCTCTTTTAAATTGTTTGTAGGGGACCACTATTTGTATTTAACGACCACTGCACTCAACATACTCTCTTGGAAATGGGATCAAGATGCTGGCAAGTGCCCAAGATTATGGATTCATAGTCTTCAGAAACCTAAGAAATAAGTTTCTATTTTGAATGTAGTTTTACAGCTTCATACAGCAGAATAAGATGTTATGTGTTTTATGCTATTTGAAAATTATTTGAACTTTTTACTATTTTATTTTTGAATTATTATACATTTGTGTATAAAGAGGCCTTTTTATACATTTTTATGCATATATATGCATACATATATATTAAGTTCACTTACCTTCTATACCCTATATAGTACAGACTTGATTTCTACATATCTTATAAAGTCAAAATACTTCAATGACTTTGTATATTCAATATAGTTCTAAAACAAGACATTCCCTTCAAAGTCAGACTTCAATTTATCAAAAACAGGAAAATAACACTGATAAATCATCATTATGCAAACTAAATATACAGATTTTATCAATAGTGTCACTAATGTCATTTCATATTTCAAGATCCAACACATGATGACACATCTTTACTTGTCAATTCTGTCACACTTGTAAATGCTATATTAGCTTGCTATAGAATTTGAGCCAATGTTTTACAGAAAGTTCTCATTTTCATTTTGAGCTTGACTAATGGTTCCTAATGACTACATCCAAGTGAACAACATATTAAGGATACATCTGTCATAATAGTGTGCCATTATTCATTATATATTAGCTTACTTCTGAGTTATTGAATTCTACACATTCCTATGTATGTAACTTTTTTGGATTAAATTTTTTTCAGATTTGTCCACTGGAAGAAACTTCAAGTTAGCTCCATGTTATTTTTACTCAGCATCATAATTTTGGAACACAATTACTTTCTAACATTGTGAAATACTCTAATCATTTTCTTGACTTCTATGTTTAGCTGGCATGACAAGAAATACTACATACCTTTCAAAACTGACACAGCAGGTTAAATGTCCTCATTTTGTAATCAAAAGATATAGAAGGATGGGTTGCTATAAAAAGCAAGGCACAATCATCTATAACATACTACACACATCTCACTGACAAAGATGAATAGCATTTTAGCACAAAAAGACAGAAAACATTTTTTCAAGAAAATGAATCCATTTCAACATGCCACTACATGTATTCTTTCACTACCATTTCCTGCAAACTTCCTTACTCATTACTGACACTAGCTGCAGTATGGTACTTGCTAGGTTTTTGCAGTTTCATTGTAATGTATCATTGTATAACTTGGAGGATTTTCTGGCTTTTAAAATATATTAATGTTGGGTAATTTCATTCATTTTAGCTGTTTTTTTCTACATTGGTTTTGAAGGATTTGTAGATGGACATGTAGTTGCAGGGTTGCCTTTTTGTTTGTTTCTGTCTAGAAAAAAAAACTAGAACTCTGGGCCTGGGTGCTGTACCACTTTGAGCCACAGCAGCACTTATGGTTTTCTGGTAGTTAAATGTAGATAAGTCACATGGATTTTGGTGCCTGGGATTGCTTTGAACTATGATTCTCATATAGCAACCTCATGAGTAGTTGGATTACAGGCAGGAGCCACCAGAACCCAGCTAGAGTTGCTAGTTTCTTTATGTGGCAATCTTGGCATAATGTGCATACTTATGCATGCTTCTTCTATGTGTACACATTTGTATATATGTATATATATGTATATATATATATACTGAGAGAGAGATCATTTGGAATTCTTATGCACAATTCAATTAATAAAAAAAAATACATGAGAGTGTGGCTGGGACTTTGGCCTAGTGGTAGAGTGCTTGCCTAACATGCATGAAGACCCAGGTTCAATTCCTCAGTACCATATATGGAAATTGTGCTCTGGCTCAAGTGGTAGGGCTCTATCCTTGGGAAAGGCCAAGGAGAGTGCTCAGGCCCTGAGTTCAAGCCCCAGGATTGGAAAAAAACTACATAAGAGTATGCTCAGTTTGAGGTAAAAGAATATTATCTTTGTCTTTATAGAATAGCATAGGGAAAATAATATTTATATCATGAGCATCAAAAAATCACATAAAAAGGTTGTGTATTTTTGGACTTGGCTAGTCATGCACTTCAGTGCCTTTTGTTGAGGATTCTGACAGTAATTCTCACTGGTTTCTCTGTTCCACTTAATTGTGAAGTTCCACTTAAATCTGATAGGCAACATGCTCCCTGCACCTAAAATTCCTTTGAATCCAAGTGTATTTCAGTTTTCATACACATGTGCACTCTTGTCCACTCTTACAGGCAAATAAAACTACCTGTATCCTTTACTAAATTATCTTCAAAGATTTTACGAGGTGCTCCCAAACATGTCAGAAATATTCACAGGGTTTTTTTTCGTGCAAAAGTGAATCAATCCTTATATTTTTAATATTCAATCAACTTTTTATATTTTCTTTAATATGATTTTATGTTCACAAGCAGAATTATGTAATATTTCAGTCATATCATATCAGAATTAATAATGAAGATATAAGTAAATATTTTCCAGCATTTAATTAATTTGATTTAAGGATGATGGTAACATAATTTTTACATTTTTCTCTCAAGTGGGAGAATTATAATTAAAAAAATTCCCTTTAAATAATTTGGGGCAAAGCATCTAATTTGGAAATATCAAACTGTATTAACTTGCCATTGACTATATATGAACAGTAATGGAAAAAAATAGCCATGTGGAAATCTAGAAAAATAATAATAGATACACATAACAGAAAGAACTAAATGTGTCATAGACATTTGGTACAGAAGGTAACTAATTTATCTGTCTCTGAATAATTGCTCTAGGAGATTGCAAGAGTCTCCTTTCAGATAAGTGGAAACAACAAATTGGAGAATCCTTTATTTCTGAAATGTCAAGTGACTTGCTTGAGAATGATCTATTTTAGATGACTTACAAATCACTGTGCCTAGTGATACCCATCCTAATGTGTGCACTTATGCCCCATCTCCCACAGACAGACCTTGCTTATCACTGTTTTTAATAACTTCATTATTTGCCAAAATAAATTAGGTTCTCATCCATACAGTTTTGATATAAGGAAACTGAAGAAAATTTCAGTATATTTCCTGAGGCTATTAATTCAAAGAAGACAACATAAATGAAGTGTGTTCTCATAGTGAACGTGACAATTTTGCATAGATTATTTTTGGGTTTTTATTTCAGAGATTACACTGTTTAATTGTCAACATTTGAAACTATGATTCATAATTGGAGCATTTCACAGATTTAAACTTTCTACATGAGCCAGTACTTCACTGAATATCAGCCAGCAAAGCATAAGAAATCAATGCATAAAATAACAAACTAAATTACTGAATTATAGTGTCTTTTTGAATTTTCCACTGCAGTTTTCACTATTTGATTATTCATCCTCATATGTTAGAAATTAAAATATTATGTGCATATTAAGGATTGGAATCGTATATTCTCTTTTCATTTTTGTTGTGCCAGTTTATTCAAACTCTTAGTACTCATTTTGACTTCTGGGAAGGCTTACAGGGGCCATTCTTACTCTGACTGAAAGCCTGCTGACGTTCAGGTCAAAGGAAGCTTAGTCAACTTTGCTGTAACATGGTAAAGAGCAAACCAAATGTAAAAATAAATTAAATTACATTTAAAAAAAATAAATAGCAAACACCTCTGTTGAAATTTGAACTTGTAAGACTTGATATTTTAAAACTATGTGATACTCTGCAATCATAGCAGTGTAACAAAAATAGAATGATCACAGCAAGAAAATAAGTCCTACTAACTGTATGTTAATAAAAACTTAAACACATGTCATTCAGTGATTCTGTTTTGGATTGTATTCCTAACATCAGGTGATAATGAGTCCTCAGCATAAGTTACTGCATTAAGAAGCAAAGGGACATTGGAAAGAAATCGTTAAAAAGTTCATAATATGTGAACAGGAAAGACTGAAAATATATGCATAAGAAAATAAGAAACATCCAATGTGGCAAATCCTAAAAAACTTAGATATGCTGCCTTGTAGATTGTTCCCTCTTTTTTCTTTTTTTGCCAGTCCTGGAGCTTGAGCTCAGGGTGGGCACTGTCTTTGGGCTTTCTCAATTCTAGAGCTTTACCACTTCAGCCGCAGCATCACTTCCAGATATACCTGTGTACGTAGTACCAAGGAATCAAACATGGGTCTTCATTTATGCTAGGCAAGCACTCTACCACTAAGCCAAAATCCTGATCCTCCTCTTTTTTTTTCAATAAAATCATCAGACTCAGTTGAATTGAATTAGTACAAGTTTTCAAGGTGTTTTTTCTTTAAAAAAAAAAACAAAAGAAAGCAAAAAACAAACAAATCTATGGGTTTCTTACATCAAGTTAATTTGGAGCCTTTAGTAGAAATACAAATTCTTAGATCAGACTTGATGAATAAGAATATCAGATGATTGATTCTAAGCAGTTAACAAGATTACAGGTATATTTTATGCCTATAAAACTTTAGAATTACTAGGGCCCTGGAGTTTGGCCTAGTGGTAGAGTGCTTGCCTAGCATGAACAAAGACCCAGGTTCAATTCTTCAGCACCACATACAGAGAAAAAGCTGGAATTGACACTGTGGCTCAAGTGGTAGAGTGCTAGTCTTAAGAAAGCCAAAGAGTAATGCTCAGGCTCTGACCTCAAGCCTAGTACTGGCAAAAAAAATTGGAATTACTAGAATAGGAACTAAGTATTATCCAGGAAAATATAAAAATAGCATTGTTTTTTATACTTGATTTTAGGATTACTTACAAGTTCAAGCAAATTCCTAATGCATGTTAATTAGTAAAGATTATATACCACAAGCATAATTAGTAACATTATATATTGGGAAACATCTGGAAGTATTTCTTTTAAAAGTAGGAATAATTCAATGATGTCCATTTGTCCAACATAATGTTTAAATAGTAACTAGAAAATTGACTCAAAAGAAAGAAACAGAAGGGATACAAATTTGACATGAAATCACATTATATTTTTGGATGAAATATGGGATCTTATCCATGAGAGAATTTGAAGATTCCATCAGGAAACTCTGAAATCCAGTAAACAATTTCAGCAAAGTGAAAAAAAAAAGATACATGTTCACTTGTGAATACACACTTACACACCTATACCCCATCTCTCTTTTTTTAGGCCTGAGCACTGTCCTTGGACTTTCTCAAGGCCTCAGCACCACTTTCGCCTTTTTCTATATATGTGGTACCAAGGAATCGAACCCCGGTCTTTGTGCATGCTAGACAGGCACTTTAACCATTAGGCCAAACTCCCACTCCCCCGTCCCTCTTTTTAAAACAATGTAGGATATAATTTGCCTTGCTTGAATCACAGAAGAAGAGGGAAATTGTAATGTGCAATTGTTTGGCTGCTCAGTTTTAGACGGAAGGAAGAGGAAAGAGTGTATGATTTTCGTGATAGATTTGGAGATGCATTTCCATCCATATGGTTACAAAACCAAATACTTCCCTTGTGAATTTTGCTTCCACCAATTCCATCAACTCTGGTAAAAGCATCCAAACCTTACTACAGCACCCTTCTCCTGTGTAAATGACATCTGACACATCGTTTCTCAGTGGTGAACGCAAAGGAAGAGGAAAGATGAAAAATATCCAAGACAACCAATTCCTTCAGGGACATTCAAGCCCATATGATCTACAATTATGAGGTGTTTCTTTCCTCTTCTGCTCTCAAGCCCTCATCATTTCTCCTTCTGTGATATTACTGGATTTCTTTGAGCCAAATCTATTTATAAGTTATACACCAAATGAAAACGTTCAGTGAATATTTCCAGTGAGAAAGTAAACCGTAGATTAGTCACTGAGGTAAGTTCAGAAACATGCAATAATTCATTCTAAGCCCAGAAAGACAAGACATGTTGGCACCTCATTAAAACCCTGGAAAGAAAACAAGTAATGTTTTCTTTTTATTTTTCCATGATGTGTTCAGTATCTCATGATAAAAGTTTTCTTTTTTAATAATAATAACAACAGCTGTGTTTATATATCATTTGACAGTTTTGAAAATACTTTCACATAGATTTATTTATTTGATCCAGAATAGAAGCAAGTAAAGCAAGCAAGGCATACATTATCACCATTTCACAAATGAGAAAAAATAAGCTAAATAGTTTTTCCAGTTAGAATATCTGATGTTCTAACTATGTTTACAGTCAAATTTTAAATTTAAAAAAATCAATGAAGACAATCTTGACCTCTATCTGATAAATAGATATAGAAGCTAAGAGAATTGAGATTTTAACTTATGAAAAAAATATAGAAGCTAAGAGAAATGAGATTTTAGCTCTGCTACTTAACCCATCTGTTGTGATATGATATTTATCTTGATATATTCACTGTTTGGTGACCAAAAAATCTGATTTTTCAAGTTTGCTTTTGTAATAACATTTATTTAAATGTGCATTACAGAAAAAATATATTAAACAAAGTGCAAAGAATCTATTGTGACAACTCTCCCCCCCCAGTAATATAAGTCCTGATGGTCAAATTGAAAATCACTGGATATAATAAATCTGTTCACTCTTTGGCTTCTTTCAAACAGAAATATTGTTTTGGCTCCGCTTAAATATTTTACTTATTCTCAGTAGATATTTAGAGCAAAATGAAAAAAAATACCATGATGAAAAAAATTATCCATCTACACATAGATACATTTATGTATGTGTGTATGTAATTGTCATCATCATCAAAGAGCAATGCATTATATTATAGATTTAAGAACATACCAATATATGACGACAGCGGCTAATCAGGACAAAACTGTTAAAACTGTTTCAAATGAAAGATATTTTTATTTCACTAAATGGAGTTTGGCTAATTATATTTTTTGAAAGAAATCGCTTATAATTAGAGTATAAATCATGTTCTGTAAGAAGTGGAGATTCATAGAGCATTCTGTACATGCAAGTTATTCTTATGCTGCATCTTCATGCTTAGAAAATAGAATCAAATAATGTATACTGTAGAAAACTAGATCAAGGATTCTTTTTATGTAATGCCAAGTATTCAGCAATATGACTGAAATAATTTGCAAACTTAGAAAACTGCTATCATCTTTACATTTTTTGGTTTGATTTAATATTAGGGTATACTTTTATTGATGGGGAATTGAACCATTGAAATATTTTGTACTGTAGTCTATTTCAGAATCTGCAAAGATTCAGATAATTTAAAGTGTGTTTGCAGAGTAGCAATTGACCTACGAATAAGTTTTACTTATAGTGTTATTTACTTCCAAGAGAATTCAGAGCACTGAGAAGACTTGGAAATTGAATCCCTTTTCAGAAAAAATATGATAATGTATCCAATGTTTATGGCAACAGTTACTGTCAAAAGCAGGATGTGATTTAGGTCAGGTTTCACCTGAAATATAATTTAAATGTTGGGTTCTCTGCTTAAGAGCATATTTTCATATTCAATAACTATATTGATATAATTCAGAGATCCATATATATGTCCTGGGAAACATAACAGTGTCCAAAAAATGTATACAGTTTTTGAAGAGAATGTGATGCATCCCTGAGAATTTTACCAGACCTATTATCAAAACCCATAAAATCCATTTTTTTGTCATGTGTGAAATTTATGCTATAATTTTTTGGGTTCAGAATAGTGTTGTATTGGTACTTGGCAAGTGAAATTTCAAAATAGAAAAGCAAACGACAAAAAGGTTCAGTGTTTCACCGTATAATCAAAGAATTTGGCAAGGAACAGAAGTTCCATAGTTCTTTGAGTTCTTTCTATAAAGGATTGTTTCACAGTTTATGTAAAAAAATCCCCAACATTGAAGTGGTCATTAACAGAAGTACATCATATGTCTGTCTGTGGAATAGATTTAGAAACTTTAAAATATGACTTAACTTTCTATCCTGCAGGGGAAAAAGAGACTATTGAAGGGCACATTGGTCCCAATTACCACAAAAATAGTACTATTTCATTTTGATCAGCTGTAAATTAATATGGATGCAAAAAATGTCAAATGCAATACAGTAACAGTAAAGGCTCACTCGGAATGTTTAAAACCAGCATCATATTTGAATTTATAATACCATCTGCCAATTTATATTAAGTCTCTGTACTATCTACCAGAAAGTTTAACAGTTATATAAAAAAGACTCATATCTTTTAGGCCATAACAGTATGTCCTTTCTGTAAAATAAATAAGTAAAGAAAGGGCAGAATTTTAGTACTTTTAGAATCTAAATATCAAGCTATATCAACAAATATTCAAAATTACATCAAATCTAACATGCATAGAAACACTTTGTCAAGTATGTCAAATAGAAACAGACACAAATTCTGCCAATCATATACCATAATCCACATTCTTCTTAAATTCACGTTAATAAAACATCAAAGTTATATTTTCAATCTCTCATATTCCAAAAATTTGAAAGTTACAAATTTATTTTTATATCACTGTCCACTTGAAAATGTCAAGTATTATGATTTCTGTATGCCAAAATTATACTGATGGTATAAAATAATTCATAAAATAAAATTTCATATTTGAAGATATGGAAAGGCAGTAATTCAGGGAGAAGACAGAACTACACTTGCAATCATTATTCCTAACTCTAATCTATCATCTTTAGCTTTTCTCTTTTGCTCTCAAGCTAGCCATTTCTGTCTTCAATAAAATCAGGTCACTCCATATACCTTTGTACTCATACTATCCTAGATATATACTTCTTAAACTATTCTGTTGGTTAGACTTTTTATGTGACTCAGATCTATTCAGTTTTCCCTTATTAATAAATTGGGTAGATTGCCACATTCACAGATTTATCCCAGCATATGAAATTTTGTTTCCTTGTATATATATATATATATATATATATTTCCTTGTGTATGTATGTATGTACATATATATATATATATTCTGGGTACATGTATGCATGTATAGGCAATTTTTTCTAAAGTGTTTTAGGAATACTTATTCTCCTTCAAGATGAATGTCAATCAATTTCACTGTAAGCTCAAATACTCCCTGTTGCATTGTTCCAAATCACTCCATACTTCGTAGATGGCAAAGAAAGCTGAATGTTGCAATCCAACTATGCAGACCTCCCCAGATTCATAAATCAACGTGATGCTTAGGTTGTTTGTACACCTTTCATGCATTTACCAATTTACTGACCTCTAAAGTGCTCATTTGCTTTTCAAACAAGCTAAGTCAACACATCAGCAGGGGCTCTCTCATAAAATACTTACCTCAGGTTTTAGCCAATTTGTTAATATTTAGCACTTGCATGTGCTTCATTTATGCTTCTTTAAGCTCTGCTAACATTTTTCACACTACAAATTACTTGTCCTATTGATAAAACATAAGCAATTTTTTCTTCTTTACTCTTGATCTTCCATTTATACCTAGTACAAAAATTTTTACAAATAATACTGATATCAAAACACGTTAAAATGCACAGTTTACAGTACTTTAATGGAATGCATAGTGTGCACTAAGATTGTCAAAATATGACAAATACTCTGAAATGTTTCAACTTTGGACGTACACTATAAATTTAAGATTTTAACTTATTAAAGTGGGAATTATGCACAGAGTAATGAACATGAAATGTTACCCTATTTTCACATTCACAACTCTCCAATGATCACCATCCTCATTTGCAAAAATTGTCAAAGTCCTTGTAGTGCCTAGAAACCTTACACAGTCCAGATATATTTCATTTCATCCATCTTTTCTTCTCTTCAAACAATATGGCCTCGTTGGCTTTCAGGATATTCATTTTCACAAACGATGAAGATCAACTTGACCTTGGGTTTGTGCTTTTTTCCTTTGTCCATAACACTCTGCAATTAGAAAGTCTATGACTTTCATAATGTATTACAGTTTCACTCAAATAATTTCTTAGTCAGAAGATGCTCCATGAATATACTGTGTAAAATGCCCTTTACTCTTGTCATCACACTCCATCTACCTGGCTGCTTTGTGTTTCTTAGCATTTTCAGCATCTATGTGCATGTTTGTTCCTTTGAGATCAAAGTCCCTCAGGACACCATAAACCCCACAAGGGCAAACACCTCATCTTTTCATTTCCTGGTAGGCACATAGTGTGCTGAAAATTCATACTGATTCTGTGTATTAGGGCTTCACATAAGCTTAATATGTCTTAAAACTCATTTTGAGAACTGCATCTCTAAGCCATTTTTCTAAAATACATAAACAATTTCAACCTTATCTTCTTTAATCATATTTCTGCTAAACAAAATCGTTCATCCTGATTGGTTAAACTTAATCCATATGCAACAAGATTTGAGACAAGAAAGATTTATAGAAATAAATTTTAGACAACTTTTGAAAATGCTCATATTTAGCTCAATCTCTTAACCATATTCCTATTCATTTGTATGAAAATATCATCTAAAGTTCCCTTAAAATAAGGAGCAGGGTTCATTGGCAGTATGATAAGTACACAGATACTTTATGTACGCTATTTTTGTCATAATCCTAAAATGGGTAGATTCTGCTTCCTAAAGATATATTCTAAAAATCCTACGTAGGTACTGTTTTTTATTAGAAAAAGCTTTTGTATCACTGTTTTTATTTAGTTGTCTTACAATAAATTTCTATCTCAAGAGATGTATTAAAAGGCACTTAAACTACAAGATGTCACAGAAAGTAGTAATGATTTAGGGACTTATTCATACCCTCAAATACGTTTCAACTCATTATACTGTCTATTTTGTATTTCATTAAACTAAAGAAAATGTGAATCAAACATGCCATTAAGATTGTCAAGGCTGTAAAATCAGCACAATATACAAAGGTATTACTCAAATGTGTCACAATGGAACCCAACTATGCCTGGATATTAATTTGTTCATTATGAGCAAAGTATGCTAATTATTAAAGTAAGTTTCATAAAGAATATTTAATGGGTTATGGTACTTTAAGTTTTAAACATCTGAAATAAACTATTAACATATTTTATATATTCGATCAGCTCTTTTTTATGGAATAGTTTAGTTAAAGAATACTAGAAATACAAAAAAATGAATCTAATACCTCCTATAGAACACCTGGAATTAGAATTTTTTGGGGGTCTTCTGGGGGATTGAGATCAGCCTGGGCATTGTCCCTGAGCGATTCAGCCTAAGGCTACCACCCTTCCCTTGAGCCAAGCTCTACTGCCCATTTTCTAGAGGTTAATTGGAAATAAGAGTCTCAGGTCCTTTTGTGTTCAGGCTGGCTTTGAACTTTGATCCTCAGATCTCAGGCTCCTGAGAAGCTAGGATTACAGGCATAAGCCATCACACCTGCCTAGAATTAGATTTTAGATGCAGGTATAGTATGTGCACAATATATAAGGTGTCGATGTCATTC